>NC_090265.1:1007169826-1007254826 GCF_040414725.1 Anabrus simplex | reverse complement strand
CAGTTCGACTACCGAACTCCAGCTCTTGCTATTCACGTCTAGCCTCCTTTTTATATCCTGGTGATACGACTGGACTATTCTGGACTCGGCTAGAGACGGAACATTCCTTCCAGGCCGGTTGAGAGCTCCACCGTCTGACTCGCTAGTCCCTTCCAGGAAGTACCGAAGTTGGCTACGGCAGGTCTGGCACGTAATTATTATTATATTGTTACGAATAAAACTCCACCTGTTTCATTACTCTAATTTATTTCAGGATGACCTAATAAATGCACACACACACCATTTTAATCAGTTATGAATGGCCACACTTACTAAGTACAAATCTATTAAAAAATCGCTCTTCCTTATGGCTCAGCAGGAGCAACTAAACATCCCAACAGTACTGAACAGCAGGACGATACTCACAACGGCGACACATTAACACAGGTCCATTTACATTCATACTCGTGATAGTGGCTTCCCTCGCTCTGCCTCAGTGCACAGAAATACTCGAACACACTGTACAGTCTTCCGTTCTGTCGTCTCCAGTTCACGTACTCACTGGTCTCTCCGACACAACAGCTCCTGGTTCAGACCTCGGTGGGCACTAGTGACAGCCAACACCTCCGTCGCCCTTAGCCCAAGCACTGAACCCTAACGCACTAAGTTTCTCACTGACTTTTATCACGGAGTCCAGCACTGACTCCGAATCCAACACTGACTGACTGTCCACGGATAGCCTCTTTTTATAGCTTGGGTCATTTGAGCCAGAAAATTCGCGATGTAACTAGAGGCGGAACATTCCCCTTGAATCTCCAAGAAACTCACAGGTAAGCCGGTCGACAAGAACAATACACGGTAAGGCCGGTCCCATCCCACAAGCGGGCTGGGAGATCCCAGGTCGTCTGAGTCACCAGCCCCTCCCTGGAAGTCACGAAAGGGGCTGGCACGTAACATTGCTCCCATTGGAGAGCTGATCGTCCCGATCAGAACCTTCTCAGCTGTACATCGATATGGCGCCTGTCGGTCTACATGTGCCACCTTTATCTTGCAAATTTTCCTCCGTCGAACTCGTTACCTGACGTCATTTAATCCCTTCAGAACATGGTAAGTGTCTTTCCATGTCCTCTGGAACTTGAGCGACAAGCCTTTCTTCCTTTCGGGGTTATGAAGCCATCCTAGGCCGTTCTCATGATTTACGGTGGTGTCCCCTCGTCGGTCGTACCACGCCGTCACTCGGTCGCTCTCAATGTGCGTGTTCTCATGGACGGCGGCGTGTACATCCTCTGCTCTCCTTGTCAGATCCAGACCTATCGGTCGGGGCAGAATGGTCCTCAGATAGGCCGAACCCTAGATTCGTCGGAAGGCGCTGCTCTCTTTCACACGGCGTCCCCGCTGGAGTAGATCTCGTGGCCTTGTGCACTGCGGACTGGTAAGCCAGGGGGACCAGGAGAAGGTGACTATCCCCGTTCCTCTCCATTTCCATCCAGGCGTCACGGCTCCAGTTTCCTTCGAACCCCACGGCGATCACTCGGCATTAAACTTCGTGCTGCTCGGTCTCTCTCTGAAACAGAACTCGCAGTCTTGTGGACAAGGTCTACGGGACGGAGTGTCTACCTATGGAACATGCTTTATCTCGCGTGGACCCTCGTCCACATTTCTCTGTCCGTCACCCACCTTCTTCTGCCCGTCCCCTGTCTTCTTCTGATCGTCCACCATGTCCTTCTGGCCAACTTCCGTCTTCTCCTGGCCGTCCTCCTATTCTGGTCGTCTTCAGTCTTCTTTCGTTCGTCTTCCAGCATCTTCTGGCCGTCTTCTGTCCTTTTCTGGTCGTCATCCAACTTTTTCTGACCATCTGCCGTCTTCGCCTGGTGGTCTTCCGATTTCTGACCATCCTCCTTAGTCTGGTCGTCTTCAGTCTTCTTTCGGCTGTCTTTCATCATCTTATGGACGTCTTCTGGCCGTCTTCCATCTTCTTCTGACGATCTTCTGTCTTCTCTTGGTCGTTGTCTTTCACTTTCTTCCTACCGCCTTTTATTTCCTTTATCATCCTCCTCTGACTTTCAACTATCTTCCCCTGTCTTTCTTCCATCTTCTTATAGCCTTCTTCCAACTTCTCCATCGTCATTTTCTGGCCTTTTTCTGTCTTCTTTTGCCCACCTTTCATCTCTCTTTTTCATAGTCTTCCATCTTCTCCTCCATCTTCTTTTGATTTTCTTCCATCTTCTCCTCCGTCTTCATCATTATATCGAGTTGGCCGTGCGATTAGGGGCGCGTGGATGTGAGCTTGCATCCGGGAGAGAGTGGGTTCGAATCCTACTGCCGGCAGCACTGAAGATGGGTTCCGTGGTTTACCATTTTCATACCAGGCCACGGCCGCTTCCTTCCAACTCCTAGGCCTTTCCTATCCCATCGTCGCCATAAGACCTATCTGTCTCGGTGCGACGTAAAGCCAATAGCTTCCTTCGAACTCATAGGCCTTTCCTATCCCATCGTTGCCATAAGACCTATCTGTGCAATAAAAATACTTTTGTCTAGCGCTTAACACTCAGGAGCAATCATCGGCTAAGTTCGTGAATGGTCGTCGTGGCCCGATATTTAGCCACATCCTCCCTCTGCTTGGGAACACTCACAATGCTACTGAGTGCCCAGTTTATAACTGGTCCTAATGCTACTTGTTATTTCTAACAAATTAAAAGAAAATAAGTGGCTAATATTATTATGAAAGGCATACCTAGTTACAAATATTCATATCATAAACGTTATGATGGAAGCCCATATAATATTGTAAGGGGAGCGAGCTGATAAAACTTTTAACTTTCCTTTGCTAGGATGAGACGTCTCCCTCTTGCAACTATATATGGATTGGCCATTTATAAGCGCCGGGAATAGGATTGTTGAAACTCATTTTATTGTTTCTGTCGAACGATCTTTACCACAGTTTCAGCACTTATAGATTAGTTCCTATTATCACTTAACGTATTTTGCACAGATTCTGTAAATAATTTATTGTTCACGCTCAATGTGTTAACTAGTAAAATAAACAAAGAAATTACAATGTATATTATTTGAAACATGATAAAAACATCATTGTGGAACAAACTGGGGAAGATACAGCTAGTGATGGGTAACGCTCTCGCTCGAGACTCTCGAGACTGACGTCACAGATATCGAGACTCTCGCGAGAATCTCGAGACCAATCCTCCTGTAGTGCAAGCGTGCGACGTACCAGTAACTACGACTGTAAAATTGATAGTATATCATTGGCAGTTATTGCGTGAAATAACGTTCTCTTATGAAAACGTGTGAGCCAATACATTTTGTCAAAAGCCTGGAAAAGTACTGCATGTTCAACTATGAACCCCTTAATACCATTAACTAAACTGGAAACAGAACGTCAGTATCTTAAACTGTTCACGACTTATTTGGGGTGGACATCTTAGCTGAATAACCCAGCATAATTTGTGAATAACTGTAGATGGGATGTACACCTACTTGGATACTAGAGGCGTGCATTATTCGAACCTGAGACGGGGAAGATGTGCTTTGCTACATACGCAACCCCCATTACACATGAGTGGAACGTGTAACAGGGGTGATGGGCAACGCTCTCGAGACCGATTCTCATGTGCTGCGAGCTGTGAGACGTCCCAGTAACTACGAATGTAAGCTTGATAGTTATCATCAGCAGTTGGCTGAATGGTCAGCGTATTGGCCTTCGGTTCAGAGTCCCGGGTTCGATTCCCGGCCGGATCGGAGATTTTAACCTTCATTGGTTAATTCCAATGATCCGGGGGCTGGGTGTTTGTGCTGTCCCCAATATCCCTGCATCTCACACACCACACATAACACTATCCTCCACCACAACAACACGCAGTTACCTACGCATGGCAGGTGCCGCCCACCCTCATCGGAGGGTCTGCCTTACAAGGGCTGCACTCGGCTGGAAATAGCCACACGGAATTAATTAATTAATCAGCAGTTCTCACATGGAAACGTGTGTGACGATAAATTTTGTTAAAATCCTATGAAAGCACTGCATGTTGAACTATGAAACGAAAGTGAATACAGAATGCCAGTATCTTAAACTGTTCACGAGTTATATCAGGTGGACTTCATAGCTGAATAACCCGTATAATTTATTAATAATTGTTATTAGGATGTAATCCTACCTGGATGCCTCACAATCCTTGTCGGCAGGGTAGTTTCTTGTGATTCAGACCGGGCCGGAGGTGTTCTGTGTCAATTCCTCTTCATTGATATTATGCTTTTGTAAGTGCCGAATCATCCCAGAGGTATTTCTGCCGATGTATTTTACTTCTTTTGAATAAGCAACACAGTGGGCTGTGCTATGTGACATCTCTTAAAAATAACCGACATCCACGACTTACGTTGCGTTTCGAACATCGTCTTCAAGTTGTTGCGTACAATTCGACACAGTTCACATTGTATCGTCATATATGAAGTACGGTACCTACCTGATCATGATGCGAATACTTTATAGCAATTTAGATTCCACTCCTGCGTAATGGTGGTTGCATATGTAGCAAGGCGTATCTTGCCTCGTCTCGAGTTCGAATAATGCACGCCTCTAGTATACAGTTACGTGTACGTACAGTAGCCGTCTGGTTCTGTATTTAAACCACTCATTCGTGTACCTACCAGTGCATACAATGCCCGAATGCGTATCCTCTATAATTATGTTATACTGCGTCAAAATAGACCTCGGTTTAATTGAACGCCCTAGTCGCTTGTTGACACGTATTTACGAAAATGAGAAGGCCCGTGGTTGGCTATTCGCATATTCGGAACAAACAACATTCAGCTCCGACTACCTGCAGGCCGACGAAACGCTGCTCGCCGCACATTGTGGGGACAACGCTCTCGAGATTCCTCGAAATTTCTCGCGAGAAATAATGCCTGCGCTAGTCTCGAGAAATCCCGAGAAATCTCGAGACCTCGTCTCAGACTGCCCATCACTAGTTCAGTGTAATATATGATTGATGCGGTCAAATAGACCATGTGTTTGATATGTGGCGATGCAATCTCGTGCGTTAAAATAATGTACTAACCAGTACACATAAATTCCATAACTACGACAATTAACTAACCATATGATTCATTGACAAAATGCCATCATGACTTCTGGTCAGTCCATTCAGATTGCAAATACCATCGAGTATCATTGTTTAGAAATAAATAAATTTGCATACTGTACATGCGTGTTAATAAAGTGAGTTAAATTATGCCAAGCGATAACCACAACAGTGAATAGACTGAAAACGACGTTAAGGCATACTGTATACAAATGATTGCTTTAAAATTAACTATTTATTTTGTTTATGTGTAATAATATGACATTATCTCATGTATTTATCGTGTGATTCTATCAGTTTAATAAAACATTTAGTAAATATTGTTAAGAAGGATTCTTCTCATTTTATTATTTAATGTATTCCTCACATTATAGAGAACCCTACTTTCGTTATATTTTATGTAGTGCCTATTTTTCTCTTACGAACATTCCACTGCCCGCATGCTTTGAGCTTTAGCCGTTGACCCAATGAAAGTAGGGAGGATGAGACTTCAAGTCCCGGGAAGCGATTTCCGAAGGTTCTCATCCAGCAGTTCCATTTATGTATTTGTTTGTGAAGCCGAATTATGTAAATGTTGCCCTGATATCTCCAGGATGGGTACGTTAAGTAGCTGTATCTAGTGATGGGCAGTCTGAGACTAGGTGTCGAGATTTCTCGGGATTTCTCGGGACTAGCACAGGCACTGTTTCTCACGAGAAATTTCGAGAGACCTCGAGAGCGTTGTCCCCGCATTGTGCGGCTAGCAGCGTGTCGTAGGCCTACAGGTAGTCGGAGCTGAATGTTGTTTGTGCCAAGTATGCGAATAGCCAACCACGGGCCTTCTCAATTTCGTAAATACGTGTCAAAGAGCGACTAGGGTGTTCATTTTTACCGAGTTCTATTTTGAAGCAGTATTTTTTTTTTTTTGCTATGGGCTTTACGTCGCACCGACACAGATAGGTCTTATGGCGACGATGGGATAGGAAAGGCCTAGGAGTTGGAAGGAAGCGGCCGTGGCCTTAATTAAGGTACAGCCCCAGCATTTGCCTGGTGTGAAAATGGGAAACCACGGAAAACCATTTTCAGGGCTGCCGATAGTGGGATTCGAACCTACTATCTCCCGGATGCAAGCTCACAGCCGCGCGCCTCTACGCGCACGGCCAACTCGCCCGGTTTGAAGCAGTATAACATCATTATAAAGGATACGCATTCTGGCACGAATGAGTGGTTTAAGTACAGAACCTGACGGCTACTGTAGGTGCACGTACCTGGATACTAGAGGCGTGCATTATTCGAAATCGAGACGAGGCAAGATGCGCCTTGCTGCGTATGCAACCACCATTACGCATGTGTGGAATGTGTAATCTAAAGTGTTTCAGTTTGTTCCAATTCTTTCGACAGATAAGTGTACATCGTTATCAGACCCCACATTCAATAACATTTGACCACTGCTTGTGTTTACCGATATTTTGGTGACGAAGTATGTAATTCCTTACAATGTTAGAGCGTATTCCCGGCATAATTAGATACTTCGATATATGACGGTGCAATGTGAAATTGCACTAGTTGTACGCGACAACTTGAAGACGATGTTCGAAATGCAACGTAAGTCGTGGATGCCGGTTATTTTGAAGAGATTCCATATAGCACAGCCCGCTGTGTTGTTTATTCAAAAGAAGTAAAATACATCGGCAGAAATACTTCTGGGATGATCCGACACTTAAATACACATAATATAAATGAAGAGGAATAGTCACAGAACATCTCCGGCCCGGTCTGAATCACAAGAAGCTACCCTGCCGAGAACGATTGTGAGGCATCCAGGTAGGTACATCCTAATAACAGTTATTAATAAATTATACGGGTTATTCAACTAAAAAGTCCATCTAAAGTAACTCGTGAACTGTTTAAGATGCTGGCATTCTGTCTTCACTTTCATTAATGATATTAAGGAGCTCATAGTTCAACATGCAGTGCTTTCCTAGGCTTTTAACAAAATTTATCGTCACACACGTTTCCATATGAGAACTGCTGATGATAACTAGTAAGCTTACACTCGTAGTTACTGGGACGCGCGTCGCAAAGCTCGCAACACACGAGAATCGGTCTCGAGAGCGTTGCTCATCATCCCTGCTGAGAGAATTGGAGCAAAGTCGGGCATTTTAGATTACACGTTCCACTCATGTGTAATGGGGGTTGCATATGTAGCAAAGCAGATCTTCCCCGTCTCATGTTTGAATAATGCACGCCTCTAGTATCCAAGTAGGTGTACATCCTATCTACAGTTATTCACAAATTATGCTGGGTTATTCAGCTAATATGTCCACCTCAAATGAGCAGTGAACAGTTTAAGATATTGGCATTCGGTTATCACTTTCGTTAATGGTAGGCCTATTAAGGGGTTCATAGTTGAACATTCAGTAGCCTACTTTTCAAGGCTTTTGACAAAATGCATTGGCTCACACGTTTTCATATGAGAACGATATACTATCAAGTTTACAGTCGTACTTACTGGTACGTCGCACAGCTTGCACTACAGGACGATCGGTCTCGAGATTCTCGCGAGAGTCT
The DNA here is from genome assembly GCF_040414725.1 of Anabrus simplex. Taxonomy (NCBI): domain Eukaryota; kingdom Metazoa; phylum Arthropoda; class Insecta; order Orthoptera; family Tettigoniidae; genus Anabrus; species Anabrus simplex. Next base: position 1,007,247,201 of record NC_090265.1, on the reverse strand, counting down.
CGAGAGTCTCGAGCGAGAGCGTTACCCACCACTAAATTGTCCTTTTATTGGTTGTCTGGATATTTTTAATGTGTTAGTAATGTTTTGAGTATTGAGAGGTTATGTCAGTAGGTGGTGATTTTTTGCTAATGACTACGTCACACCGACACAGAGAGGTCTTATGGCGACGATCGGATAGGAAAGGCCTAAGAGTTGGAAGGAAGCGGCCGTGGCTTCAATTAAGGTACAGCCCCAGCATTTGCCTGGTGTGAAAATGGAAAACCACGGAAAACCATCTTCAGGGCTGCTGACAGTGGGATTCGAACCCATTATTTCCCGGATGCAAGCTCACAGCCGCGCGTTTCTAACAGCATGGCCAACTCGCCCGGTAGTAAGTGGTGAGAAAATGACAAAATTACACATTTTACCTCATTCATCTGTGAAGTTCAGAAGAAATGCATTCACTGTAATAGTGGAGGAAGATTATGTGTTGTTTGTGAAGGTGGATGATAAGTCATTTATCGGTGAGTTTTAAAGTTTCAAGTTAATTTGCACTTCAAGTGTTTCATAAAAATGTGTGTTTGCCTACTGAGCATTTTAGGCTTATATTGGGATCTGATGCTTGTGAAGACCTGAAATGTGAGAGATGGACAAAGTTCCTGACAATTTGGTAAGTCATCTTACAAGTTATTCTGATGATAATATTGGTCTCACTGATAAACTTTTGATGAACCTTTTGAAAAACTGCACTTGAGTTATACTGTGAGTTTAATGCAGAGAGAAGTTGTAAAATAAAATTTGTCCTGGAACAGTTACAGCTCTTTATAAGTAATAAAATAAGATAATCTCCAGAACTACTGATATGGGCTGCGACATTCTCTTATTATACCAAACGTTGATAAGACATTTGTTGTTTTAAGTGAAGTGGTCAGTGCTGATGTTGGTACAGAGCCAGTCAGTAAATTTACAACTACTGAGGCCAAATTTTCAGGTTTCATTCAAGAAGTCGTTCAGCGTAATTAAGGTTTGTTCCTGCTGACATCTCGCGTGTTATCAACTGTGTTAGCTTCAAACGCATGACCAACAGCAATATCGATTAGAATTATCATGGCCTACTAAACCCGGGAGTGCTGGCGGGCGCAGCGCGGATCCTGCTTCGATTCTCTGTCAAATGTTAATTTATAGCTCGCGGGTGTGTTGTCTGATAAATAGAGCGTGCATGTGGTTAAAACGCATCTCGTAGTCTGCACTATGTTGCGTCCTTCAGCTTAGTCATCAATCAGCGGCCATCTCGAAGACGGTGGTCAGTCCTTCGTGTTCTTAGCCGGTTCACTTCTCCGCATACATTTGAATAATGTGCATAAACATGCTAGACTGCAATGTTGTATGGAACGACGTCACTGGGGACAGGAATGGCAGCAGATAGTGTTCTCGGACGAATCCAGGTTCTGTTTGTTTGAAAATGATGGCCGCATTTTGGATCGCCGCAGACCAGGGGAGAGGCATCACATTGACTGCATTCCCACAAGACCTCTGGGCTTTATTGTCTGAGGTGCTATTGGGTACAACCACAAATCACAGTTGGTGCGTGTTCAGGGCACTGTTGCCAGTTTGACCTACTTGAATGATATCCTGCCACACGTAACCATACCCTTTCTGCACGACACCCCAGATGCCATATTTCAGCAAGACAATGCACGACCACATGTTGCTGCACGAACAGGTGCCTTCTTGTTGTCACAGGATGTCAGACTGTTGCCCTGGCCCTTCCAATCACCGGACTTGTCGCCAATCGAAAATGTGTGGGATATGGTGAAACGACGCGTGCGGCGCGGTGACCCAATGCCAACCACCAAAGATGAACTGTGGAACCAGTTGAATGTAACATGGACAGCTTTACCCCAGGACACAATCCGCCCCTTATGTTCGTCGATGCCATCATGCATGGAAGAAGTTGTCAGTGCCCACGGGGGAATCATGCCTACTAGGTAACAGTACACACGCTAAACCTAGGTGACTGAAATGCTAATTGTTTCTGCAGAACATACCAATGCACATATCCTGTGAATATGCACTTCCTATCTCTAGTCGTTCAAGGTGTTCTGTTTTTATGAGCATGAACGTAGTTATTAATGTGCTACTATGATGAGTGGGAACAAATAAGATAGTCGTGTTGATGACCTAGAGGGGACCCTACCTCAAGAGGAGGGTAATGTAAGCCATTTCTATGAGAATGATTTACTGGAAAGGGATCAATTGGAAGTGGACTAGGATATTTAAAACAAATCGAGTACAGTCAGTATAAATAAAACGAAAACCCAAAATTACAAGCCTGTAGTCTTACTTGATTGTTGATATCCCAGTGACAACCACAAGACTTCGTGTTTACCGGGAGAGTTGTCCGTGCGGTTGGGGCTGCGCAGCTGTGAGCTTGCATCCAGGAGATATTGGGTTCGAACCCCATTGCCGGCAGCCCTGAAGATTTTCCCGTGGTTTTCCATTTTCTCACCAGGAAAATGCTGGCACTGTGCCTAAATTTTTAGGCCACGGCTGCTTCCTTTCACCCCAAGGCCTTTCTTATCCCACCGTTGTCATAAGACCTATCTGTGTCGGTGCGACGCAAAGCAACTCGTAAAAAATAAACAGACTTCTAGTTTTACGAGAAACCTGAACCACAAATGCGTAACTTTTCTTTTTAAAAATGACAGGGGTTCATATCGCGGTCGCGTTTATGGGAAGCCAATGACTCATGTTTCCCTATGTCCCGAAAGTATTATAGGCTCACTGTAGTCAACAGATTTCTTCTTCTTCTCGGTCCTTTTTTGGAGTGAGCAAGTCGTGTGTATTTTGCCCAGTTTTACGGCAGTTTGCGCTTCGTGATGCCAACGCTATGTAGAGGGATGTCTTCACTATTGATGGCGGTTGGGAGTGCAGTGTAATACGTGCAGATGAAGAGATGTGCATTAAGACGTTCGCAAATACCTGCACACAACCCGGGCCATCTGAACCGAAGACCATCCACTGTGCTGACGATTCAGTCAAGGAGCCGGACATTCGACAGCTAAGTGTTTTGTGCATGTTATTTTATTGTAGATATCGTTGGCTGCCACCAGCCCGATAGCTTGCGAGCCATTTTTACGAAATTGTGACTTTTGGGCGGAGATGGAATGTGTTGACGTTTGCACGGAACGCCAAACATTCCAGGAAATTACAAGCATGGGTATTTTCAACAGTGACACCTGGACGAAGACTCAACGAATGTTGGAGTAGATACTTTTGAGGGTTTCTGTACCCACTGCCATACACGCCCCTGGGAAAGGCCTCCGCGTCACGGATTTTGCTGACTAAGAGTGCATGCTTAACCTCAAATGACCTCACTTGAAAAGTAGGGCGGTTGGCTAAGAGTGCGCTCTTAAACTCACATGACCTTACGCTGGCTACTTGTCTAAATTTAACCTTACAGACCTCGGGTTCGATCCCAGGCCTAAGGGCGTTAACCGTACAGACTCGAAGCCTAAGAGTTCCAGCTTAACCTAAGATACTCAAATTTCAACAACCGTGCCAACCGCATAGGAGCGTACGCTTAATCTAACAGACTCTAAGTCCGATACCCGGGATAACGATATAAAAGTGCAGGCCTAACCTAACATTTCAGACTAACGGCATAAGAGTGTAATCTTAACAGACTTTAAGTTCGATACCCGGTCTAACTACATAAAAGTGCCGGCCGAACGTTACGCTGGGCACGCGTTAACCTAACCTAACCTCCCAGGTTAAACGCATAAGTGTATAAGCTTAACCTAACAGACTTCAAGTTCGGTACCGGGGCTAAGGGTATAAAACTGCAAGCCTAACGTTACGCTGACTACACGTTAACCTAACACAACATCCTTGGCTAACCGTATAAGCGTGTCAGCTTAACATAACAGACTTCAAGTTCGATACCCAGGCTAACTGCATAAAAGTGCAGGTCTAACGTTACGCTGACCACGCTTAACCTAATCTAATTCACACCTAGGCAAAAATGTGCAGGCTTAAACTTACACTGACCAGGCGTTAACCTAACCTGTTGCTCTTCCCTACGGCCTGGCCAAAAGTGCAGGCTAACCTAACTAGACAAGAAGAGACATGGTCCAGGGGTTATTGGAGCTGAGCTTGGAACAAGATGGTGACTACACATTGTACTGATAGGACTAGGAATATGGCGTAAGGCTTGATACATTTGCTTTATTTATAGGGGTCATAACGTTGGAAGCCTAACTCGGAACGAGATGGCGGATACACATGGGACTAGGGAGATGGTGTAAGGCTCGAAACGTGTGCTTTATTCATAGGGGAATAACGTTGGAAGCTGACTTAGAAACCAGACGGTGGCTACACATGGGACTAGGGAGATGGTGTAAAGCTTAATACATATGCTTTATTCAGGGGACTTAACGTTGGAAGGCGACCTTAGGTCTTAGAGCTGAGCGACCGCATAAAGGACAAAAGCGCTAAAAGGAGAAAGGGCAAAATGGTGAAAGGGCTAAATGGTGAACGGGCAAATGGCAAAAGGAGTAAGTGGCAAAAAAGCAAAAGGAGTAAAGCGTAAAAGAAATGAGATATGGTCTAGGGCTCAGGCAAAACCTGAAAGTAAAAAGGGTTAAGAGGCTAAAGAGCGAAAGGCCTAAAGAGCTTAAGGGCAGAAGGCCAAATGGGCAGAAGGGAAAAATGTCAAAAGTACTAAAGGGCAAAAGGGCTAAAGAGAATGAGCTGCAGGCTACAGTCTAGGGCTCAGAGCTGAACTTGGAACAAGATGGTGGCACGGGACTGGGAAGATTGCGTAAGGCGTAATTAATGTGCTTTATTCATAGAGGAAGCTACTTCAAGGTCTTGAAACTGAGCGGCTGCAGAGTTAAAGACGCTAGCGAGTGGAGCTGATGCGTAATGCGCTGTTAGAGCTTAGTGTTTGAAACACTGGATTATTGATTTTAATATTTCCAGCTTAAATATTTTATTTCTAAAACTACTATACTTACTAAAAATAAATAAACATGACCAATCGCACGGGATGTTCCTTACCGTTGTTTTGGAGGATTGTAGGTATTAAGTAGTATTGTAAAAATCTAACATTATATTTTTGTATAAGTAATTACCGTATTTATAAATGTGTATTGGCCGGTGGAATGTTGAGGAAAAGCCCCTGAAGAAATGTCAACCTCTTCCGCCATGTCAGGGGTCACCCTTTTTTAAGAGAAAGAGGCTTCCCATGGTGAAAATTAATTCGAATAATTTGTCAAGAGCAAGATTTTGTTGCTCTGTACCATTCCCATGGGCACTTTTTAAGCTGTTTGTACCACACATGTGGACACGGGAGATTAGGACGTCAAATCCATTATTAATCGTGATTACAGTCTCTCCTACATAACTGAGCTCTGGAAAGTTATGGCATATTGCTTCACCCACAGTCAGTGATAACAGTTCAGCGGCTTTCCATACATTTTGCCTCTCAGTTCCAGACACAATAATATGCTTCATTGAAAGTGTATGCGCATATTGCAGGTCTTCGCCCTCACTTTGCATTACAATTAATTTTGTAAATGCTTCTTTTGTAACAGATTGCCCACTTTTCAGTTGATATCCTTCCGCAGTAATTTAAGTGCATGAGGCACGTCACAAGAAAACCGTATGTTACGTTCTTTACTTGATGGGTTTTCCAGCGACGATTTGTTCAACGAAATACTCAGATCACCGAGCTCGATAGCTGCAGTCGCTTAAGTGCGGCCAGTATCCATAATGCGGGAGATAGTGGGTTCGAAATCCACTGTCGGCAGCCCTGAAGATGGTTTTTCGTTGTTTCCCATTTTCACACCAGGCAAATGCTGGGGCTGTACCTTAATTAAGGCCACAGCCGCTTCCTTCCCACTCCTAGCCCCTTTCTGTTCCATCGTCGGCGTAAGACCTATCTGTGTCGGTACGACGTAAAGCAACTTGTAAAAAAAAAAAAAAAAAAAAAAAAAAAAAAACTGAGATCAGTCATACATTTCCTATTTGAAGGTCCCATGTCACATACAACTGCTCTAAATCTAGTGCTTTCTACGACATGAATTACTTCTACTAACAGTTCTCTTTACATCGCTGTATCAAAGTTGTAGTAGATAGGTTGCATCCACTTTTGAGCTAAATTTCTTATTACAGTGACTTGGACATTAACATGGGGTCCTCTAATAATTTCTTCATTTTTACCGAGCGAGTTGGCTGTGCGGTTAGGGGCGCGCGGCTCTGAACTTGCATCCGGGAGATAGTGGGTTCGAACCCCACTGTCGGTAGTCCTGAAGATGCTTTTCCGTGATTTCCCATTTTCACACCAGGCGAATGCTGGGGCTGTATCTTAATTAAGGACACGGCCGCTTCCTTCCAAATCCTAGGCCTTTCCTGTCTCATCGTCGCCATAAGACCTATTTGTGTCGGTGCGACGTAAAGCCACTAGAAAAAAAAATAATTTTGATCAAAGCGCAAGTCGTTGTTAACCTTCATTTCATCAGATCTGAGAACATCTCTTTCAAAATTTGTGAAAAGACTTGATTGTGTTTATAAGATATTGATGCTCAACTCAATGCATCCAGGAGAAATAGAAAACTGCCTTAGCCGTCGTTTGATTGTAACTTCGCTAGGAAGAGGGTAATTTATCACGTCTCAAAGGTGACCGACTTAGCAATGTCCTCAGATGACCAGCTTGAGCTTCTGCCGTTTACTAAATCTTGCTGTTGACTTTTAGAAAAAGTACCCTCAAAAACTTTATTATTTTTAAATTTTATTATCTCGGTATTAGCTGCACTAAGACGGTCCTGGAGAACCTTATTTTGCTGTTTTAAGTCACAGTTTTCTTGTCTAATTAACTCCAATTCTGCAGTCACTTCAACAATTTTCTCATCACAGAAACATTGATGTTTACTTTTGTTATCCGATTCCTTCCTGAAGATTGCATTATTAATATTTTCTGCTTCAATTGGTGCCTGCAATTGTAACATTTGCCGTATTTCCTTACTACGATTTCGCTTTTGTGCCCTTATATCACGATCTTTACTGGACTGACTCGCTAAATCATTACCTACTACTCAGTGGCAAATACACTAAATGTGGTACTGCGTCAGGCCTTCAATCACGTCTAATTGGAAGGCTTAGTGACTCACTCTTCAAGTCCCTTATGTAGTCCGAGTCGTCGAAGTTTACAGAACACACACGAGCATCTTTACTGGACTGACTCGCTAAATCATTACCTACTACTCAGTGGCAAATACACTAAATGTGGTACTGCGTCAGGCCTTCAATCACGTCTAATTGGAAGGCTTAGTGACTCACTCTTCAAGTCCCTTATGTAGTCCGAGTCGTCGAAGTTTACAGAACACACACGAGCATTCTCAACAGTAAACGAATCAGCCCGTTTACAGGCATTAATTCACTTTAATTTAATGCCACTGTTCTTTGGAAAACGATGACATTTAATGTATAAGTCCTTCTGGTGTCTATCGTGGTTAGAGCAACCAGCGACAGCACAACACACCATGGCACAGCACAGCACAGACAAATTAAACTCTTCCACTGTTACGAAGGTAAACACCATCACTAGACTAATGGAGCTTTGCTTGCTTTAGTGAACTTGTGGACCGCGCGACGTCAGGAGGCGTGGCTTGCTACTGCGCACCCAACTGATGACCCTTACTGTCTAGTCTAGTAACCGTGGTGGCAACGCTCCGCTAGCCGCCAGCACTGTGGCCGGAGCCTAAGAAAGAAAATGCCAGCACTTTAACCGTTTGAGGTACTCAGATAGGCAATTAATTTGCTGGGCTGCTAAGTGCTGAAACTGCAATCCCCGCTTCAAACAGTTTTCGAAGACGATCAACTAAGCATCAAAATCATTTGAAAACCAGCTTTCCGTGTATAAAAGAGCTTTGCATTAGCACCAACGCAGTGGTAAATGACAATGGAATATCACTGGATAATCTTGTAAATGTGTAAACATTTTTAAGAATCAACGTTAAAAAAGAAAACTTGACAAACTTATGTAAAGTAAAAATATATAAGGGGAACGCAAAGGACTACTTTCTCATGGTGTTCCCTGGAAACGGCGTAAATTTGTAAAATGAATAGTTGCTTATATATTATATATAAATTCACTACCGTGATCGCAAAGAAAGACATGATGTACTACACCTGTCTATTAGTCTAATAACCGAGTATATGAAAATCGCGGCTCCGGGCAAATGTTACCTCCTAATTCTGACTTACCAAGTAGGCCTACTGTTAGGTAGAGTGAAAGCCTCCGTGCAAGTGCAATAATAATGGCGTGTGGCCTCCGAAGAGGTCTGAAGTAGGTCTTTCGAGCTGACGCCTTATATGTGACCTGTTCGTCTGTGGGGATGGTGCGCTATCTGTATGATGAATTCTAATGATGAAGGCTACAAGAACCTCCAGCCCCTGAGCCACTGGAATTAACCAATGCAGGTTCAAATCCCCGACCCGGTCGGGAATCGAACTCCGGGCCCCTGGACCAAAGGCCAGCACGGAAACCACTTACAAGGAAACTCTTCCATCTCTAAGTCTCCGATCTGACTGAGATTTGGTACAACGACTTCAGCAGGAATATTCTGCCATATCAAAATTTGATGCCCATTCGTATATTTAGCACCTGTTTTAGGGTACCAAAGTTTTTCTCAGCACCGCATAGACAGCCGTTAGCGGCGGGAAGCATGTAAAGGCGGGGCATTCGCCAGTTTATGTGCCACCCTCTCACTCTTTCTCTCTTGCACGCGCATTATTTCCCTACCTCTACCTGCTTCCCGCCACTCACTCCTGTCTACGCGGTGCATTTAAGCAAATTTTGGCACCCCAAAACATATGTAATAAACATTTTGTTCCGTATTAACAATGGACAGCGAAAAATATAGGAAGGAAGGTTCACCTATTCAGTACCATTTGATTAAATACCAAATATCTTTATTAGATATAAGGGACTAGTTTCGTCCCTATAAACCGGGTCGTCTTCAGTCTTATAATTACCAGTTAGAAAAACATATAACATCTTATACACATAAACACTAATATTCCACTGAAATATATATTATAAAACATGTTGACAAATAGAGTTCATTAGCACTTATTTGTCATGGCTAAAATTTGGTTATTTATACTTATGTTTTTAGTTGTATGAATAACTTACCTTCTTTGGAAATGTAATCTTAAGGTAAAACTATCTGAATGCACTATCACAATTAAAAGAGACAAATAAGTTGAAGTAACACATTAAAATCTTCCAGTAATGAACTGCAACGCCTGTTGATATGTTAAAATTTTCATAATGGTGTTAATTCATGCTGTATACCCTCCAAATGGTTGGTATGTGTCTATAATCATCTTAAGTATCTAGATATAATTATATCATTGTAGTTACGATGTCCGGCTAGAGGACGTTGGAAGGCGTGTTTATACATCTGAAAGATGACGTTGATTCAAATTTCCCGGAACTCGCACTAGCGTGGCGCTAGTAGTGGCCTCATGACCTTGTACATCAGCTTTGCTTTAAATGCGGGCTGTAATGTGCAAGAGCGTTAGTTACCTGCGAAATTGGACGGACTGACTCTGAGTGGGTCAAGAATGCCTTTACGACGACGAAAAGGCCAGTATCAACAGCTCACTATGGTTAAACGAGGCCGTATAATAGGGCTACGTGATGGTGGGTTTTCCTTCCGCGCTGCTGCAGAACGACTTCGCAGAAATGGCTGTGGCGCTGCGGACTGCGTCTGCAGCAGTAATTCGAGCGACAATTGGCACCACAGTGACACAATGAACTGTTGGAAATCGGTTATTAGAAAGACAGGAGCCAGACGTCCTGTGGCGTGCAATCCACATACCCGAAACCACCGCCGTCTGTGACTCCAGAGGTGTCAAGCGAGAGCTCATTGGAGGATGGAGTGGAGGTCCGTTGTGAGTTGTGTTTTCCGATGAAAGCCGATTCTGCCTTGGTGCCAATGATGGCCATGTGTTGGTTAGAAGGAGGCCAGCTGAGCGCCTGCATTCCACCTGTCTGCGGCGTCGACACACTGGACCTACAGCGGGAGTTCTGATCTGGGGAGCAATTTCCTGTGACAGCAGGATCATTCTCGTGGTTATCCCACGCACCCTCTGGTGATTCGACCTGTTGTGTTGCTATTCATGAACAGGATTCCCGGGGGTATTTTCCAGCAGAATAATGCACGCCACCATGCCGCTGTTGTAACCCAACCTGCTCTACAGAGTATCAACATGTTGCCTTGGTCTGCTCGATCCCCCGATCTTTCCCCAATCGAGCACGTATGGGACGTCATTGGACGACAAGTCCAGCGTTATCTACAATCGGAATTAACAGTCCCTGTATTGACAGGCCAAGTGCAACAGACATAGAACTCCATCCCACAAGCTGACATCCTGCACCTGCACGACACAATGCATGCCTGCATCCAACAGTCAGTGATTACACCGGTTATTAATGGACCAGCATGGCAAATTTGCGATGGATTTTCTCGGGCGGATATTAATCTGATTTTTTAAACCTTTAATCAATTCAATATTTTACCTCGAAAAATATATTGCCAAAATTTCCATATTCTACATACCTTATTTCATGGTGTTTGCAAACATTTTTCGCCAGTGTATTTCATGAACATTTTGTTTCTATGGGATAACAGTTATGATAAAAAGAAATTACTTAACACTTACTGTAATAATCGAAATCTGAAAATAAATAAACATAATTCTCTGACAGCAAAGTTATTCGGAATTTTGTACTTCCAAATTAATGACGGTGTGGACCACCCTTCCGCATTATAACATCCTTCAAACGTCGTGGCATGCTCAGCACTAAAATTGTTTTGTGTTTCCTGAAGAGATCCTTTCCCATTGTTCGAGAAGTCCGTTTGTAATTTCTTCTTTGTTTTTCTCTAGATTGAGCCTTGTTGTTAAGTTCAGCACATAGATATTCAATAGGTTTCACATCTGGACTTTGTGGTGGAAGATGAGGCACCTTAGGTCTATTGTAGAGCAGATAGTCTAAACAATAAGGACGTTATTTTTGGGCTCTTTGTATTGATAGATCATAAACTTCCCAGCAATTAAAAGTTTTCTGTACCATTTCGTAAATTTTGTTGAATATTTTGGTAGCCCTCCCTTTTCAAGATTTCTTTAATAAACACCAGCTCACCTACACTCGAGGCTGACATACAACCTCATACCATCACATGTCCACCGCCATGTTTCATACTCCCGATCAAATTGTTGGATGCTAGCTCTTGGTTAGGATTTCTCAGAGTAAATGCCTCCACATGAACCATGCACGCTGAATTTTGTCTCATCTGCAAACAGAACATTTTCCCACCAATGTTCATGTTTATCATCATACTCCTTTGCGAACATTAATTTAAAGCTTTCTGCATCCCCCCTGAAGTAAGAGTCACCAATATCACATCATCAGCAAAAATCAATCCCGGTACCTCCAACCCATTAATTACCGGCACGGCCCAGTTGCTAGTCCCATGCCCATCCAAGATATCGTTAATAAATAAAATAAACAATATTGGCGATAATTTGCACTCTTAGACTCTAAGGGTCTGCTCAATCTATCGTCTCCCAATTTTACACAAATCCTGACCACCCTATATATTGCCTCCACTGCCCTTATCATCTTATCCGAAACCCCCAACCTACCCAATTTCTTCAATAGAGCCTCTCTATTAACCTTATCAAACGCTTTTTCAAAATCGATTGCTGCCACATACACCTTAATTCTAGACAGGCTCCTATACTTCTCTGTCTTTACTGTCATTATATTATCCACTGTTCTTTTCTTTTTTCTAAATCCCCCTTGGTAATCTGTCAATATGTCATTTCTTTCGGCCCGTTCACTTAACCTGTTCGCCAACACCCCCGTGTAAATTTTACTTAAGGAGTCTAACAGATATATTCCTCTATAATTGTTCAAACTGTTCTTACTACCCTTTCCCTTATATATTGGACATACAATTCCTATTTCCCATTCCTTCGGGTACTTGTCCCCATCATAGATTTTATTGAATAGTTTAACTATGCCATCTACCATTGTCACATTTTTGCTAATTTCTTTCCAAAACTTGTTATTGATCCCATTGCATCCCTCACCGACTTGCCCCTGATTCTTCTTACCACTCTCAAGGTTTCTTCCCTTGTAATTTCTTTGTCTAGTTCATAATTTTCCAATCTCCTATTCCTCCAAATTACTTCTTCTCCCGTTTCTCTCCACCGTTCTTTCCCCTTTCCTAGAGTAATTCGCCAAAATGCCTCACCCACTGAATTTCCTCAAAGCTCGTTCCCTCTATACTCCCTCCACCCTTAATTATTCTATTAATCCTTTCCCAATCTTTTTCTATGCTGTTAGTCTTACAATCTTTATTTATGGCTTCAGTTTGTTCCTCTAACTACGTCTTTTTATCTCACAAATTTTCTTTTTATATTCCTTCCTCAACTTACCGAAAACCTCGCTTTCTGCACTCCCACCTTTCTTTCTATACTCTCCTAACGCACCCAGCACCCTCCTCCTCATTCATTCACACTCTCTATTAAACCATTCTTCACCCTTTTTCTCATTCCTCCTTCTACATTATACCTTCTGTGCTATCACCTTTATTGGATGTAGCAGCAATTCCAAGGCTTTATCACTATTATTCTCCTCTAACTCACCTTCCCAACCATATTTCAGAAATTGTAATTCCTCTTTTGCTACTCTATCGCAATCCCGTCCCACTTTCTCTGACCATTTATACTTGTTATATCCACTCCCTAGTTTATCCTTCGTCTCAACTTCCTTCCTTATATGCTTTTCTTCCCCCCTTTTCAACATAATCCACACTGGGAAATGGTGTCATTCAATCCAGTCTCCTACTTCCATCTTTACAATATCCTCCTACACTCCTTCCGAGCTTAAAACCATATCTATCACACTACCTCCCTTCTCGGTAACATAGGTAAATTTCCCCGTACTGTCACCCTCCATCCATCCATTCAGATTATACAAATTTCCCGCAGCGCAGATCTCTAGGAGCTTCTCCCCATAACTGTTTATAATATTATCCTCACTACTTCTACTTTTCAACATACACCTTCCATCCTCCATACTATATACTGGGCTCTGTTCCCCTATTCTCGCGTTCCAATCTCCGAATAACAACATATCCTCTTCTCCTGCAAACTTCTCTCCTATCATACTAATACCCACCAATAGCTCTTCAAAAAGATACTATTTGCATATGCTGAACTACTAGGATAGCAATATACGAACGCTAGATTTATTTTCGTCACCTTTCCCTCTACCCATTCCAAATTCAATCTCAACCATATGGTTTCTTTCATATCTGTCTCTATATCCTCCACCAGTTCACTAATTTCTTCCCTAATCAGTACTATCATCCCTCCTGGGGCGCGTCCCTTAGTTCTCTTCTTTCTTCTCTATTTATATTCAATCACAAACCCCTTCCATGAGATCTCCCTCCCTGTTTCCAGCCACGTCACCAAAAGTGCCAGAACATCGAAACTTTCTATTACTTCCCGAACTTTCTTTTTTTCTAATTCGCTTATTAGTCACTCAAAATTTACACATCCTATTTTCCAATATAGTTATAACTTTCCCTCCCTCCCTTCTATGTTTTCTCCCCTAATCTTACTCCTTGTAGTTCTCGCCCCCTCATCCCCTATCTCCATTCCTCCTTTTTTTTTACCAACCTATTCCGTTCCATGCCCTCCGTATCCTCCATCCCTTTAAATTCTTTACCCCAAAGGTCTTTTAAACTCCTACTTCTTCCTTTGCTCATAACAGCTTTACCTTCCTGTCGATCACTCTTCTCATATCCTTTCTTGCTCACTAAACCACTGCACTCTGCTCTCGCCGTTTCTTGCTGCTGACCCTCACTCACCCCTTCACTACTCTGATCTTCTCTATCCACACTGCACTGTCCATTCTCACCTGAGTTGATCCCCTCTCCTTCCTCGGCTCCACCCCTCGTTATTACTTCTTCCTTTCTTCCATCTTGCCCTGTCATCTCTCCTCCCTCGGAACTAACGCGTTCGTCCATCTCCTTCAGCTTCGCCACTGAGTGCTCCCTAACCCATCTTCCGTTTGTCACCACCAGCCTCTGACCTCTTATTCGGGCCTTTATTCCCTGTTGTTTCGCTCTACACAGGTGTCTGTTCAGAATCTTCATAATTTCACTTCCTTCCTTTCCCATGTCTCTTTTCACCCCTACTTTCTGGCCCTGTAAATTGTTACCGTTTCTTATCACAATTTCTGCCATTAGGGCTGAGAAAATTTTTACCCTAATTGGCCTCCGTCCTTTAGTTTTTCCCACTCTCTCCACATCGTCTATGTCCACTTCACTGAAGTTAATCTTCATCCTATCCCGTATGACCTCTACCAAATTGGATATAAGATCAATCTTGCCTTCCCTCTCGCCTTCTTCCACACCATATATAAATATGGCTTTCTTCATTCTCTTCTGCCTGTACACCTCCGCTTCTCTGTTCATCATCATCTCCTCCTCTTCCAGATGTTTCACTTTCCCTCTTAATAACTCTGTTTCCTTCTCATTGTTGCTCACTCTCCTGTTCGAGTCCTCAGTCTTCGTTTCTAGCCATTTCTTCATGTTTTCTATCTCCTTTCTCTGCTCTTCCATCATGTCCTATATTTCCTGTACCTTATCCCATTGACAATTTTCCTGTATTACTTCGCTCACTACCACCTTAAGTGCTGCCAAGTCGTCCATGCTGAATTTTCCGCTGGTATTTGGGCCTGGGTTTAATTCCACCCCCACCCCCAATAACCAGAAGCACAGCTATCACTGTCGCTACCAGCACCGCTTCACCCACTTTTACTCCTTCTTTTCTTAACACCCGTCCATTCTTGGACTCCTTCCTCTGCTTCACCTGCCATTTCCCAATCGCGGCCCGGTACTGCTCAATACCGACCATGTTCACGGCACGTACTGCTCCACGCGACTTCACTCCTCGGTTGCTCAAGCTAGACTGCGCGAACATTAATTGTTTACACTTATTTCTCTCATTCGTGCGACGCTACCTTTGTAGATGGCTATGCTCAGTGTCCTAAATGTTGGACATAGATTCTCTTTTTTAAAGTTAAAAACTGCATAATTGATCCGTATTGAACTGAGAATCACAATGCTAAAAAGAGAGATGTTCCACCTATTCAATACAATGATAAACTGTTGCACAAATTAATATCACAACATGTTTAATTTGGTTTGGGACCGGTTTCGGCACATATCTATGTCATCATCAGCCAATAGAAAAAACATGGCAAGAAGTATACAACTATCAACACACAAAAAACACATTAAAGGATAACTGTCGAAGTTCATGTAGCACTTTCCCATGAAGATAATTTTTGAACAGATCATAAGCAGTGTGATGTTCTTGAGCACTCTTGATGCAGATCTTGAGGTTAAAAAGGTTGAATGAACTTCGATAGCTAACTTAGGAAAGCTTATTCTAGGATTTTTTTAAATTTTGCTTCACAATCATTGACTTTGGGACCACCAGTGTGTTGTTTCAGCCCTATTCTGTCTTCATTCTTATGACTATGGATGATATCGTCTATTGTATTCTTCTTCGTTTGCAGCATTTCAGCAATGTTTATAATACTTTTGCCTTTCTCATGATGCCATACTACTAACTGTCTTCGATTCAATGTCCTCTCCTAGCCCTTCCCCTCCGTACTGCTGTTTCAATGAGAGCACACTTAGCTCACTGACATGCAGCTGATACTCTGCACTTTCAAGGGCACTTCTCTCCAGGGCTGAACAAATCAGCATGAGGAACATTGTCCGAATCATTCTGATTCGAGAAACTTTCATGTCTCAAAATTTGATCTATACTTACATACTATATTTAAAATACCAAGGAGTTTTGTGTGTAATATCAATAAATTCCTTCAAACGTAATGCGTCCTAAGGCTCAACTTTTTTATTCCTACAGAAAATCGTTTCATAGTATTGACTAAATTTCGTAACAGTTGAGCGTCCGAATAATTTTATTTTCTGTATGTGTGGTGTAATCAAGTTTAGTTTTGGCCATTATAAAGTGGTTTTATAAACATCTGTGCGTGGCTGTGTTGGTTTGCTGTATTGAACGATAATTAATGATGATGATGTGAGTGATTTTTCGATCTTGAAGAGCTGCTTTCGAGCATGAGAGTCTTGAAAGATGGATCTTTAAAACTTAAACAACATGCGAAAAGAAGAACTGGGAACGTGTACGGAACCGATAAGGGGGAATAAATACGAGACAAATACCACTCTTGTGCGGGAAGTTTAAGCTTAGTTGCAGTCATATGTTCTATAGTCTTATGTGTCCTCTGCTGAAAGACATAAAATATTTGTAATATTTTAAAATTTAGCCCATTGTATTTCAGGTGCAGTGTAAGTGTGGGAGGAGATTATCCAGGATAGCAATAACATAAAGGACATGTTGTTTAACATATTTCTCTATCTTAATCTGAAAAAGTGAGGTACCTATGTGATGTGATTGGTTCTAGTAGCTCCAGTTGAAGAAAGACATGACACACAACCTTCTGTGAGTCAAATTAAAACTAAGTTTTGCTATATTATTCTAGATGGCGGAGGTGGTCATAAAGGTGTATGCAAAAATATATTTGCACATATTATTCAGATTAAGTAATCCAAGAATTTTTAAACATTGTAAAGGAAAATTCTCATCGGAGATAACAGGGAGAGATGGGAAAATTTAAATGTACTGTACCGTACATTCAACTGAACTCAAGAGAGAGATCATTTTAGAACAGTTCCTAGCGTACTATTTCACGATCGGCATAATAAATATGAATCGACTATACAAGGTACTCAAATAAACAAATCTGCAAACTAACGTAACTAATAAGTTCTACAGGAAGATCTTCCTGAAACCTGCCCTTACACGCCATTTTGCAGACCAGAGTTGTTACGGGCAAGACTTGCATTCACTAAGCATTCCAATAAAGTGTAGCGAAAATATTTTGTAGAAAAGCCAAATATGACCAGAAATTACATCATCGTAAGACAGAGAAAGCATTTAAAAATATACGCAATGATACTATTGCGTTGCATCTTAGCGATGCATGTGTAATCAGTACCGACTTAGAGAAAGATTTTCAGTTGCCTAAGCTCACACATTCCAATATGTGTTATTCGAGGCAATTAAGTGTATACAACATTGGAATACACATAAAATTATACATAACGTTGTGATGTGTGTATGGAAATGTTAGCATCGAGGAAATCAGGTGACATTGTTTAGTGCATGTTATTAACAGAATACAGATTACTAATAAAAACAGTTATTATGATGGAGTGACAACTGTTGTGGACAAATTTAAAACAGAATATTCATGTTTCTATATACCAGTATATACTTGATTGCAACTGGTGTGTTTGAAAGGAATCACCACAAATAATTAAGGGGCACAGTTTTGCAGCTTCTGTTCTTGACTTGGGTCTTGTTGAGAATAGGTTGAGAGTAGTTAAAGTTTATGTGCCTGATCATGTTGAGGAGACCATTCCGGAAGATCGCCCTTGAAGAACATTCATTGTTGTGGACATGTTTAAAAGACTTTTAAGCAGCCGCTATCGACACCAAAAAGCTGTATATATCTCAAATTTTATGGCTACGAAACAAATTTCAGTGTATTTAATAATTTAAAAAATCATTTTGTCTTTGACAATTTTGCCTTTGAAAATATTACTGCAGTGATATTGGATGGCTTGTCTCGTGTTTTGTCTCTATGAGAGAGGAAGGAAAATAAAAGACTTGAACAATCTGATTCTTTTTGTGGACTCTGAATACCAAACGTTTTATGAAGATACAGTAGTGCTCATAAGTTTGTTGACACAGTGTCTTCAGGCACAAAGAGAGGGAATCATGAACAATGACTCAAGATGTGTAGAATTACAAGGTTCAGGGAGGTCGTAGTGTTCACTGCAGAGCAGCAGAGACAACATGTCGAGGTAAGTGAACGCAGAATGGGACGATAACATATAAACAACGGTGGTGAAAAATTCTGTTGATATAATCAGTGTTATTCTCTAGCAATTACGATGTTTTTGTATGTTTTACAGACGTATGGTAAAATTATAGAAGATAATAATTTTGGCAAGTCTAAACGTAAGGAATACTAAGCAGTAATACGTTCTTTGATAAAGGGAAAGTCGTGGGCAGAGATTACTAGTGCTTTTAGAATAACTGGACAACTGGTAGGCTATTTGTATGGTACAAAAGTATTAGAGTCCGTGGTGATGCCCACAAGAAACCTCATCAAGGTAGATCGGGAGAAAACACAAGTATAAGAATACAAAGGATTATGCGGAGATTAGCGGTATCAGATCCTCGGATGTCAGCACAACAGTTTACTGCTGATCTGAAGCAAAAAAGAAAACAAAAACAACAACAACTATGGAGTGGATATTAATGTTTGTACTGTAAAGCGTCAACTGAAAGACGAGGATATGTATGCTCACAGACCATGGAAGAAGCCCTTCATTAATTAATTTAAAGGAAGGAAGAGATTTGCTTTTGCTCAACAACAATTCATCTGGTCATTTCATGACTAGTCTAAGGTATTTTGGAGAGAAAAAGTAAGTTTAATTTGGTATTTGCAAATGGAATTCGGTATGTTCGTCGCCCTAAATGTGAAATATTCATTCCATGCTACAGTTTCCTACCGTAAAATGTGGAGTAGATAACATCGTGTTCTGGGGATGCTTGTACACTGAAGATGTAGGTCTGTTAGTACATATAGAGGGTATCATGGAGACAGAGAGAATTCTACTCAAACATGAATGGCCACACTTACTAATTTGCTATATGTTTACAAGTCTCTCAAGCTGGCCAGTCTTTACCTGAAGGATGCTATGATCCATTTCACAAGCACACCTTACTTTCATTTCTCCAAGTCCAGTCACCCTACACAGCAACTGCGTGCAGACAGGTAGATTTGAACACAGTGCTACTCGCCACGCAACACACGATGACTGTTCCTTGGTTCGAATCCAGAGACAGGCCAGTAATTCACACAGCCAAACACAGTGAGCAGCTAAACAGCAACAGTTCGACGGTGCTAACCGGCCGGAGAGTACTCATCACAAGGCGGCTATTAACGCAGTTCCAATTACATTCACGATAGTTGCTCCAATCTACGACTCTACGACGATCCTCAGTCCACAGAAGTACACACACACACACACACACACACACACACACACACACACACACACACACACACACACACACACACACACACACAGTACTCTCAGGTATTATCCAGTCCTCCATTCGTACGCCGTCTTCAGTCCAGCTTCGCACTCGACACTCCGACGCAACAACAACCACAACTTCTCATTCAGACCTTGGAACACTTGCGACAGCCAACACCTGTTACCCTCAGCCCAGCCACCAGACCGCAACACACTGGTTACTCTAACGCCGACTCCGAGTCCAACACTGTCTCTAAGACTGACTCCATCACAGAGTCCAACACTGACTCTAACATTGAATCCCACAGTGACTCTAATACTGACTCCACCACGGAGTCCAATACTGACCGACCGTCCACGGCTGGTCTCACTTTTTATAGCTCGGGTGATGTGTACCAGAATATTCGCGATGTGGATGGAGACGGAACATTCTCGTTGCCTGCAGTTCGACTGGGAGATCTCCGGTCGTCTGACTCACTAGCCCCTTCTCGTAAGTACCGAAAGGGCTGGCACGTAAGAATATGTTACCTTGTGCTAGACGAAACATGCCACGCCAATAGCTTTTCCAGCACAATAAAGATCCTAAACATTGTTCTAAATGTGTGCAAGAGTACCTTCAGCAGAAAATGTCAGTGTGTTACAATGGTTATGTCCAAGTCCGAATTTGAACCCGATACAACACATATGAAACATATTTGACAAACGTTTTAAAACAAGGGTGTGCGCCAACAGACAAGAGTTCTTGAGCACTTAAGGGACAATATTCTTAAGGGTAAGATACGACACTTTATTCAGTCCATGGCTGTGAGATGTGCAAATGTAATATAGGAAATGGACTGTGTAATCAAATATTATTTGTAGGCAAGAAACGGTACTTCCTTATTTGTTGTTGTTTCTGCATAACCGTTAAAGGTCTTAACTGTCAAAATACTTCCGAGCTCTTTTATATATTTACGATATTGTTTAATTTTACAGATACTATTCCTATAGCTTATGGTTTATAGGCAATGTAAGCAACAGTGTGTGCTGTTTAAAATATACATTGTGTAAGTCCAAACAATACTCGGACTAAAACCATGTAAAAATGACAATGTGGAAACAAATTTGAACCCTACTGTATTAGTACGCATGGAGAGAAAAGTGGACATATTTTGCAGGTCTTATAGTAAGATCATTGCTGTTTATCTTCTGTGTTTTCATAAAAAGCTTATTTATATATTGTTTTTTCTTCCTCCTCCACACCCCTTCCCATAGTACCAGAATTAGGATACTCTTTCATATTCCCTACTTCCACATTTCTCTTGCCCAAACGTCCATCTGTATCCGTATTCCAGCAATTTATAATACCTCTCAACGGAAACCGCAATCAATCAATCAATCAATCACTACTGATCTACATTTAGGGCAGTCGCCCAGGGGGCAGATTCCCTACCTGTTGTTTTCATAGCCTTTTCTTAAATGATCGCAAAGAAATTGGAAAATTATTGAACATCTCCCTTGGTAAGTTATTCCAATCTCTAACTACCCTTCCTATAAACGAATATTTGCCCCAATTTGTCCTCTTGAATTCCAACTTTATGTTCATATTGTGATCTTTCCTACTTTTAAAGACACAACTCAAACTTATTCGTCTATTGATGTCCTCCCACGTCATCTCTCCACTGATAGCTCGGACATACCACTTAATCGAGTAGCTCGTCTTCTTTCTCCCAAGTCTTTCCAGCCCAAACTTCGCAACATTTTTGTAACGCTACTCTTTTATCGGAAATCACCCAGAATAAATCGAGCTGCTTTTCTTTGTATTTTTTCCAGTTCTTGAACCAACTAATCCTGGTGATGGTCCCATACACTGGAACCATACTCTAGTTGGGGTCTTACCAGAGACTTATACGCCCTCTCCTTTACATCCTTACTACAACCCCTAAATACCCTCATAACCATGTGCAGAGATCTGTGCCTTTTATTAACAATCATATTTATGTGATTACCCCAATGAAGGTCTTTTCTTATATTAACACCTAGGTACTTACAATAATCCCTGTTATGGGGTTACCCGTGGAGCAGAAAGAGGTTAGAGAAGGTGCCGAGGTGATTGGGTCTAACTACAATGTCAAAAATTGAGTTAAAACTTTAGAAGGTTATATTTCTTTTCCGAAAACAAACTTCACAAAATGTTTGATAACAATCTTACAGGTACAAATAGCAATCGTTAAACAAGATTGGGAAAATCCAAGATTATTGATATTTATAGGCTCACTTTACACTTCCCGAGCTCCTAGCTCAAATTTACAAAAGAGCACAAATTTATCCAAGGGCAGAAATCCACTAATTCATGGAGCACTTGCTCCTAAAATCAAATATCTATTCTTCCAGAGGCACTCTTTACAGTTACAAAACTTAGAAAAGAGCTAGCAGGCTCTCAGTTCCTCAAGTCTACGCAAAGCAACATTGCATGAAAATCTGACAATCTCTGGCCTTCCATGGCCCTACTTAGAAATTGAAACAAGAGTATCTCGTACCCAACCTATAGGGCCTTTGCGGAAAGAATAGGTTAAGTAAATGGCCCGAAACACAAACTGAATGGAGGGTTACAGTGCTCCAAGATAGTGAAACCTTAAAAACCTAAAGGGCTCTAGGCCGATGAAACAGGGGCTATTCCCAAACTACTGAGGTTACTCGTATAGAAATTACTTTACCACATTACAGAATGAAAAACAGTTATAAAACGTAGGCACCTCAAAATATGATGAAGGGGAGCTCGAGAGGGTAATTCACTCCCTATCCCCGAGTTACACTTAAAGATTTTAGCCGGAAGAAAGTTACATTTTAGAAATGTTGTTACATACTAAAGGATCGGACCTTTCCCTCGGGTTAAACAGCGGAGGTAGCAAGAAAGAATAAAGTTATGTGGCCATTACCTTGTAGAAGTTCTAGCTGCCGACGAAAGAGGCCACCCGCCTCCTGATTAACACATACACACTCAGATAGACGTCGATCAATTGGCCAAGAGACGTGAAAAGCTGCAGTTTATAAACCCTCAGGGAAGGTTCGAGATCTTTCACGACTAAACCAGCCACACCCTCTCAATTGTATTGGTTAAATCCAAAGTGAAGAAGAAATACGGGATTGGTTGGAAATTAAATCGCCTACAAAAATAAGTGATTGGATAGATTCAAAACTGGCGAAAAGAAAAGGAAGAATTGCCAACCCACAAATAAATGAACATCAATAAGTTACAAAAACCTAGAAATACAATACTTCTTTAAATTATAAGTTCTTTCACTTCGCACCAGGGTGCATGATCATAGTTTTTAGTGGTGTCATCTGTAGAAGAATGTCCAAACTTCTTGATGAATAGCAGACAAAACAAGGAGAATCCACTCAGGTTAGGCAAATAACAAAATTACATAATATATCGTTGGTGGCATCTTCTGATTAAAGTTCCAAGTTGGTTTAGTTCCCGTTTTACCGTTTTACCAATAGAGGAGTTCATTTAGGCTCTAGTTTGAATGCGCGGCGTTGAGGTGTACCTCCCGGTACAATCCCCAAAAGGAAATTTCACCCCATCAACGCAGTAATTAAAACTGAGGGGAATTTTCCTATTTGTAAAACTCACAACCTGACTTTTAACCACGTTTATCATCATACCATTGCCCACCGTCCATCTCACAACACTATCGAGGTCACCCTGCAGCCGCTCACCATCTTGTAACTTATTTATTACTCTGTACAGAATAACATCATCTGCAAACAGCCTTATCTCCGATTCCACTTCTTTACACATATCATTGATATATAGGTCCAATAATACTGCCTTGTGGAATTCCCCTCTTAATTACTACAGGTTCAGGTAAAGCTTCGCCTACTCTAATTCTCTGAGTTCTATTTTCTAGAAATATAGCCAGCCATTCAGTCACTCTTTTTTCTAGTCTAATAGCACTAATTTTGCCAGTAGTCTTCCATATACTTACCATATCCTTCCGTCCATCATGATATTAATCTTGAAAATATATTTCTCAAACAATTTAGCCTCGTTTTCCCCTTCCTGTTCTTTTCTGATCTTCCATTCTCTGTCTCTTCTCTTGTATTCGAGTGGATTTTCCTTTATTTATGTGTTTGTTTACATTCACCGTTAAAAAGGGAAGCGCTACCCATTTCAGACAAAATTTTATGTTAGTCCATTTGAAATGAAATGTTATGACATTGCAACAATATGACAAGTTTGCATAAGTTAATTAGCCTATTTGAGAGTTTCAGCGCAGTATTGATAAACATCATTGATCGTGACAATCACAACAAAATTGTTAGTAGTCCATTGCTACACTAGGGCGAAACGCTGGTAATTTCACAACTGAAGAGATCTGAATGATTTTAACATTTGCAATCGATGAAATTAAATTATGGTTTCTTTCTGGGAACTTAGTTTTTGATATACATGGCAAAGGCAGGCATTTATACAAGTAGAGGTAGATGTTTCCCTTAGTGCACCGTTACTGCATTGTCCTACATAAGAGGTTTGCAGTGGTATGTCACAGGCTCACTAGCCGCTAGCGTCTTGGAAAGGTGTAGCAATCCAACTGATGAGCCCACTCCTACACTGGGGCGAAACGCTGGTAATTTAACGACTGAAAAGGCCTAAAGAGCTTGAGTGTTTCTAATAATAATAATAATGTACTTTTTAGAGCCTACGTGGCTCAGGTGGCAGCGCTCCGGCCTCTCACCGCTGGGTTCCGTGGTTCAAATCCCGGTCACTCCATGTGAGATTTGTGCTGGACAAAGCGGAGACGGGACAGGTTTTTCTCCGGGTACTCCGGTGTTCCCTGTCGTACTTCATTCCAGCAACACTCTCCAATATCATTTAATTTCATCTGTCATTCATTAATCATTGCCCCAGGGGAGTGCGACAGGCTTCGGCAGCCGGCACAATTCCTATCCTCACCGCTAGATAGGGGCTTCATTCATTCCATTCCTGACCCGGTCGAATTACTGGAAATAGGCTGTGGATTTTCATTTCATTATTTGTACTTTTGTACTCTCACCCGGTTTGACAGGAGAATGCTATTAGCAATTGCTCACCGACATGTTACCAGAAACTATGGATAATATTTATTTGAATATACGGTACGTTAAGATATGTTGTTCTTACATGATGGCGCGTCCCCTGTGTGCGAGATTTTAGACAAGATATTTCCAGCCCACTGGATTGATCGAAATGACTCTGTGCAGTAGCCAGCTCGAAACCCTGATGTTCACCTCTGGGATTATAGGACCGTTACGACCTCCAAAGTAGTGTATTTGATGATGCAGCCGCAAAAGTAAGTGATCCACGGACGTATAAACATGAGCCAGCAAGTTGGCTTCGTCCTGCCAAAACATACGTTTGGGCTGGGGTTGGTTACTTTGTACACCACTTATAAATCAAGAACTTGGTTAAGAGTGCGTCATCGGTCCACATCGTGACATTTCCTTTCGTCGTTTATTGCTCAACACATTGAGGAGCTTTCGGTAGAACCATATGTGCAGGGCAGTGCTTGATAGAGAACGAATTACCATACTTTTTCCAACATGCTACCACACTGGGGATGATTATCGATATAATTTTTTCCTTTGAATGAATGAATGAATGAATGAATGAATGAATAAATGGCTTCTACACTTACTAGGTAGGCTTCACAGTACTACCAGTCCAAATACACTGACTGACAGAGCAAATGCAACACCAAGAAGGAGTGGTCAGAACTTTATGCCAATTGCAGGGTAGACTGACGTCACTGAGGTATGCTCATGATGTGAAATGCGCCGCTGTGCTGCGCACGTAGCGAACGATAAATGGGACACGGCGTTGGCGAATGGCCAAATTCGTACCGTGATTTCTCAACCGACAGTCATTGTAGAACGTGTTGTCGTGTGCCACAGGACACGTGTATAGCTAAGAATGCCAGGCCGCCGTCAACGGAGGCATTTCCAGCAGACAGACGACTTTACGAGGGGTATGGTGATCGGGCTGAGAAGGGCAGGTTGGTCGCTTCGTCAAATCGCAGCCGATACCCATAGGGATGTGTCCACGGTGCAGCGCCTGTGGCGAAGTTGGTTGGCGCAGGGACATGTGGCACGTGCGAGGGGTCCAGGTGCAGCCCGAGTGACGTCAGCACGCGAGGATCGGCGCATCCGCCGCCAAGCGGTGGCAGCCCCGCACGCCACGTCAACCGCCATTCTTCAGCATGTGCAAGACACCCTGGCTATTCCAATATCGACCAGAACAATTTCCCGTCGATTGGTTGAAGGAGGCCTGCACTCCCGGCGTCCGCTCAGAAGACTACCATTGACTCCACAGCATAGACGTGCACGCCTGGCATGGTGCCGGGCTAGAGCGACTTGGATGAGGGAATGGCGGAACGTCGTGTTCTCCGATGAGTCACGCTTCTGTTCTGTCAGTGATAGTCACCGCAGACGAGTGTGGCGTCGGCGTGGAGAAAGGTCAAATCCGGCAGTAACTGTGGAGCGCCCTACCGCTAGACAACGCGGCATCATGGTTTGGGGCGCTATTGCGTATGATTCCACGTCACCTCTAGTGCGTATTCAAGGCACGTTAAATGCCCACCGCTACGTGCAGCATGTGCTGCGGCCGGTGGCACTCCCGTACCTTCAGGGGCTGCCCAATGCTCTGTTTCAGCAGGATAATGCCCGCCCACACACTGCTCGCATCTCCCAACGGGCTACAGGCTCTACGAGGTGTACAGATGCTTCCGTGGCCAGCGTACTCTCCGGATCTCTCACCAATCGAACACGTGTGGGATCTCATTGGACGCCGTTTGCAAACTCTGCCCCAGCCTCGTACGGACGACCAACTGTGACAAATGGTTGACAGAGAATGGAGAACCATCCCTCAGGACACCATCCGCACGCTTATTGACTCTGTACCTCGACGTGTTTCTGCGTGCATCGCCGCTCGCGGTGGTCCTACATCCTACTGAGTCGATGCCGTGCGCATTGTGTAACCTGCATATCGGTTTGAAATAAACATCAATTATTCGTCCGTGCCGTCTCTGTTTTTTCCCCAACTTTCATCCCTTTCGAACCACTCCTTCTTGGTGTTGCATTTGCTCTGTCAGTCAGTGTAAATCAATCTTTTATGCGAGGTTCCAACAACAACAACAACAAAACATCAGCAGCAGCAATTTGTTTATGTGGGGATTTTAGAAGAGCACCGCTATTCCCTTATCAGCTGACTTCACCTCCTCACCCCTGCCAAAAGGCAAAGTCATGCTTGGATTTCGCAACAACTTACCGACATTGTCTCGCCCCAAACTCCTCTAGCTACATAAAACAGACTTAGTTTGTCACTGCTGCCTGAAGAGTTACTGACAATCTAAACCATTCAATTTTTAATTTTAAAAATTTAATTTAGTCTTTTCTATCACCTGTTAGACAGACGTAACTTATTTCACTTACACTCCATACACATATTTGTTAGGTTGAGATTGTTTCCTCCTAGGATTAATCATACTCATTCCTGATTCATTACGATTCCTGCGAAAATAATAAATTTAATGGTAATATTAAATAAGCTATTTAGAACTAAATTTTCAAAAAATATTAATTTTACATGCTGTGTGTCATCTGCTTCCTGATATTATTGCCACGATTTGCTCACCAAGTGGCACGCTAGTTTGTCAGGATAACATCCCACAAAGCCACACGCTCGATCCCACTTTACCCACCCACACATACGAGTCCCAGCCAAACGCCAAATACCTTTCGCACAAATTAAAACCTGTGGTTGACTGCATACCACTCTTTCTGTCAGTTTTCCACGTCCTGAAGTGAAGTAAAAATCAATATGACTGTACATTTGAACAGGTATGTGTGTGTGTGTGTGTGTGTGCTAGCAATCCGCTAATGGTGAGCGCAATGCTCATTTCTTTTGTCTTCTGCACCAGCGACGCCGTGACGGATTTTGTTGAAGTTTGCAGTGCAACAAAACCTACCGAATTCTTTTGATTTAGAGGTATAATGTTTTCATATGATTTATGTTACCAAGTAAACTTCTTTGATGGAAATGTTAAAATGTTCTTAGTTAACGTTATTTGAACTGTTTTGTACTGTAGGACAGTCAGGTAAAGGTAAGCAACGGATAGGTAAGTAATACTTGATGAAGAAGATTATGATGTTAATAATAATAATAATAATAATAATAATAATAATAATAATAATAATAATAATAATAATAATAATAATAATAATAATGAGCTGGCGAGGAAAGAGAGGTAAGTATGGGTTTCGATTTTCCGCAGTATCATTACTAAGCGGAACAGAGTTTTATTTTACTTTACGTCGCACCGACACAGATAGGTCTTATGGCGACGATAGGTTAGGAAAGGACTAGGAGTGGGAAGGAAGCAGCCATGGCCTTAGTTAAGGTACATTTGCCTGAAAATAGGAAAACACGGAAATCCATCTTCAGGGCTGCCAACACTATCTGCCACTATCTCCCGATTCCAAGCTCACAGCTGCTCGCGAAACAGAGCGGTTAGCTCTATTACCTAACCGGCTTTGTCCCCAGGCATTGATTACAGACTACAAAATGTAACGAACGAGTATCTTATTTTTAAAAAATGCTATTTGTTGGGGGTTTCGGCCAATGTGGATCTTTTGCCCCTCCTGGCACCATATTGTATGAACCTGCGTGTAATTGGAATGGTGGTAGTGTGGAATGTTGTGTGTGAGGAAAGGAAGGTTAAGGACGTCGCGAACACCCAGTTCCCAGGCCAGGGATATTAATCATTACAATTAAATACCCCTGTCCCGGCCGGGAATCGAACCCGGGGCCGCCGGGTGATAGACGAACGGGTTTCCCCCTACACCGTGGGGCCGGACAGTATCTTGGTTAATACGAGAATCAGTTTACGAGTAAAAGGTAACCGGGGAATCGGGTACCCAACTAAGGTATTACCGGTACCCGAATTCATCAGTTAATGCTCGGGTAACTGGGTTCCGAGTATGTGTGTATCACTAACCCTAGTCGTGTTCTCATACCGACCCTCCGTAACGTAACGGTTAGCATAATTAGCTGCCGTCCTTACAGGCCCGGACTCGATTCCCGGTACTGCCAGAAATTTAGGAATGACAGGAGGGCTGGTATGTGGTTAAAAGGTACACGCAGCTCATCTCCATTGGGGATGTGTCTGAAAATAACTGCACCACCTCGCGATGAGGACACGAGTTTACTCACCCTACTCCGAATCACAGGGACGTGTGTTTTCATTTAAAAATATCCAGCATTCATTGACCACTATTGCAACTGTGACGGTCTTGGTGAGAACCAAGTGACTTGGCCTCTCGACTATCACACCGCTAATCAATCTGCCAAGGCCAGCATGAGGATCTCCTTAGAAAGGGGTACTTTACCTAGAAGATTGAGGCAACGTATGATATTGTACGGAGGACTGTGAAATTTGGATAACTGGTTGATATGTTTACCCCGATATCAACGCAAATGAAGCGTTTGGGGAAAGGATGAGGCATATGGAACTGGATTTTAAAATTTACCATGTTACTTCCAAATCCAGATCCATCAACATTTCAGACAAAACTGGGGTACTATAGCACAGTTGTCCGACCAGAATGTCTTTACGCTGGGGGGTATTGGCAAAAGGAAAGAGGAAAGAAGAGTTTTCATGAAAATATCATGTGTAGAATACTGTTAACACCAATGGAACGACACAAAATGAAAATATAATATATATGTACAGTATAATGTACCAACTGAATTACTCACTCCTTTCAGAGGAACTTTATAAGTTATACTAATTGCCATGGGATTAAGCTCGGACAGACCGGGCGAGTTGGCCGTGCGGTTAGAGGCGCGCGGCTGTGAGCTTGTATCCGGGAGATAGTGGGTTCGAATCCCACTGTCGGCAGCCCTGAGATGATTTTCCGTGGTTTCCCATTTTCACACCAGGCAAATGCTGGGGCTGTACCTTAACTAAGGCCACGGCCGCTTCCTTACAACTCCTAGGCCTTTCCTATCCCATCGTCGCCATAAGACCTATCTGTGTCGGTGCAACGTAAAGCAAATTGCAAAAAAAAAAAAAAAAAGCTCGGACATCGTTATTTTAATAATATAGTATACCAAAACCCCATGACGCAACAGCCCCGAAGGGCCATGGCCTACCAAGCGACCACTGCTCATCCCGGAGTCTTGCAGATTACGAAGTGTCGTGTGGTTGACACGACGAATCCTGTTGGCCGTCATTCCTGGCTTTCTAGACCGCGGCCGCTATCTCACCGTCAGATAGCTCCTCAATTGTAATCACGTTGGCTGAGTGAACCTGAATCCAGCCCTCAGAACCAGGTAAAATCCCTGTCCTGGCCGAGAATCGAACCCGGGGCGTCCGGGCAAGAGGCAGGCACGCTACTCCTAGACCGTGGGGCTGGAATGTTTATTCTCGCATACAATTATTATTTTCCGTAACAGTGTTTAAAGTGCTCAACTAGATAAAGGAAGCAGGCTAAAAGAGGATAACTCATATGAGAGAAAGGAAAGAAAGCTCTTCAGGAAGATTTTAGTGCCTGTGAAGCTGTCAGAAGGATTTGCCTTCCATCTGAGGTCCATTAAGAAGATTACCACTATGATAAAAAGGAGGTAATCCTTTTACGGACAATCGAGGGGTGCGAACCTGGAGAGATTGTTACATAACTCTTTTCCAAAGGCTGAGAGAGGTGCACAAATAATATTAAGCGAAGGACGTATAAAACCATCAGAAATTAAAGGCAGAATTATCTTTGGAAATAATATTGTTGAATTGAGGGACAATCCTGAGAAACTATATGATAAACCAAGGAACATCTCGACGAAGAACTACAGAAGAGTAGCCTGAGGTTGTGAAAACATTGGCGAGGATCTACAAGAACAGGCTACGCTGTATCAGAGAGACAACCGCAAGTTGTATGTGTGAATACGTCTCTCGGGATGGGATGTAAATGTAAGGTATAGGACAGGGCCTCTCAGGGTGCATGCGCGTGGTGCATGCGCGTGGTGCATGCACTGTGCACGGTGCAAAAGACGACTTGGCTTGGTTGACCAGAGTGCAGACCCCCACTCCTCGATTTGGAGCAATAGCGCTTACTCTCTCTTTCCTCACGCCTGTCTCGCTCGCTCCGCCTGTCTCCCTCTGCCCCACTTGCGCCGTAGCGCTCCAAATCCGGGCTGACTTGAGCCGAGTATAGGCGAGTTGAGCCGAGCTTAGCCGAGTAGCCCAGAGACGAAGCGTTGATCCGAGCCATGCCGAGCGGCAGCGATGCACAGTGCACGGAGCTCTTGCGCCTCTAACTGCACGCTTGAGATTTTGGGCGTTTGAGAGGCCCTGGTATAGGAAATGCACTCACGTTTAGTAGCATACATACATACATACATACATACATACAAACAACATAACAACTACGACTATCATACTCACCGAATCAAGAAGAAATTGACGACGCTCGCTAGTAACAATTGGACAGTCGAGCTCACCTGGGCACACGCCGGATCATCTGGCGAAGATAGCAGCGTATAACAGTGAAATTAATGTATGATTTAGCAAAATTCCGAAAAATGTTTTGATAACGAATTTAGAGATGAAAGCTCACGAAAATGGTAGAGTGAACGGGATCAAACGACGAAAGGTTCACTAACAAAAATAGTGGTAATACTTACTTACTTACTTACTTACTCATCCGGCACTACAGTCCTTGAAGCACCTGGGCCTTGTTGATCACTTGTCTCCTCAAGTGGTCTCTCGAAGCGGCCAGCTTTCTCCAGTTCCGTATTCTTAGTCCTCAGTCTGCTTTCGTGAGCACACCCGGCAGGTCGTGCTAGCTGCGCTCCTCACAAGTGGTTACACATTTGACTCGGGCAATCGGAACACTGTGTAGCAAACGTTGTTTGTTTGTGTTACGAATCTCGTACTCTTTCAGTTTACTACAGTGTATTGTACATAAGTGAACAGTGTTTTACTGATGGACGGTGGAACATACAGGGAGGGAGGCCCTCCCCCTATTCAACCGAACAATGCCATAGCGGATTTTCCCACGCCTTCTTTACATTCTACACTGAAGGCAGCTCTCCTCACCCTCAATGAAGACATTACGACATAGAAATGGAGCGTCGAAGCAATTCACTCCAGAAGCGTCAGATGGATCACCAGCCACACAACAAGGAAAAAAAGTTAGCGACATCCACTTCTGAATTACAAGTTAAACTATCTTTGCTATCTTCAGATAAACTTCCGAGTACAGTTAACACGCGCCCCTCCCTCTATGCGAACAACAAAAACAATAGATACAAGGACGATTCTCCTGGTCCATTCTATATTTACGTAGATGGCACGGCGGGCAATATTGGAAAATTTCATCCGATGGGATTAGGGAAATTGCTTTACAGTAGTCTGCCAACACTTAGGCCTAGTATTTTGAATATTAGCCCCATTGGACGGAACAGAATCAAGATTGACCTAAAAACAGCTCGCGCTGCTAACTTACTTGTAGAGTCCTCCCTGTTTGCTGAGAAACAATTGGAAGCTTATGTTCCAGCTCATGTAATTACTCGCCAAGGAGTTATCCGTAATGTTGATGTCAGTCTAGGTGACGAAGAGCTCATACAAAACATTTGTTCGCCGATTAGCATTCTCAGGGTACGCCGTATGACGAAGAAAATCCATCACAATGGCACACAAGAGAGTATCCCTCTTCAGACATGTGTAGTACAATTCGATTCCTAGTTTTTGCCGGACAGTGTGTCTATTTACGGTATGCGGTGTGAGGTCACCCCATACGTTGCTCCTGTACGCCAATGTTTGAAGTGTTTACGGTTTGGCCACACTCAGCTATATTGCCGTTCAACAGGAAGATGCGCTAAATGTGGTAATCAGCACCCTGTAGAACAGTGCTCATCCTTGCAATTAGTGTGTGTACATTGTAATGGTATACATATTGCCACAAGTAAAGATTGTCCAGAATACTCTAAACAGCAGAAGGTGAACGAACTGTCAGCTACTAGGAATATTCCTTTCAAGGACGCAGTCAACGTTTTGGAACACCGACCTTACGCAGAGGTAGTGGGATCAACCCCTCCCATCGCAGATGAACGGACCTTTCCCTCGCTCCCAACGCAGCTCTCTAATAGATTTATTGCCTTCAAGAAACCTCGCCTAGCCCCACCACCTGTCTCCCGTGCTTATGAGCAACCACCTCTGTTTTATTCCCCTCATGAACTTCCACAAGGCCCCATCAGACAAAACCCCTACCCACCTCAACCTCATCGTATCCCTCCCAAATGACCGTGGATAACTCTGTTTCAAAGACTAATTCTCCAATGTTCACAATCTTATTTTACATATTCTACAAGGAATAACCTCATCTTCGACAGGCCCTCCAACGTCAGAAGAATTACGTGAAATGATTTCTCGGTGCATTAACAATGGCAATTAATCTAAAAATATTACAGTGGAACGCTCATTCTTTGACAGCTAACAAAGACAGTTTATTAAAGGAGATTCATGACAGGCAGATTTCTGTCGTTGCCATATCTGAAAGTTGGACATCTCCAGATCTGGAGGTGCGGTTTAGAGGCTTCAGAGTGTACAGAGATGATCGTGTGGATGGTTACGGTGGAGCAGCTCTCCTTGTTTCCTCTCAAGTACGACATAAGATGATCCATCTGAATTTTAGACAAGTGCCGTCTTTCCAGGCCGTAGCTGTACGGATAGACTTGCCTCCCAAGCCTTTTACCCTGTTATCAATGTATTGCCCTCCTCGATGTGTGATTGAGTTAACGAATGGTACACTCTGATATCACAACTCGACCCGCCGTACTTAATATGTGGAGATCTGAATGCACATTGTGAAGCCTGGGGTTGTGCGTTCACCGATACTGCGGGTACTGCCCTATTGAACACCCTCGACGAATTTAACTTTGTTATTTTAAATGATGGATCTCCAACTCTCGTCCCTCGACTTGGACACCGTCCTTCTGCTGTTGATGTTACATTGTGTTCTTCTACACTCTTGAATACAGTGTCTTGGAAAACTTTGCCATATGTCATCGGTTCGGACCATTATGCGATTGAAATTTTGTTACATACTCTTTATATCTCACCATGCACTATTTACCCATCCACCAAATGGAATACAAAACTTGCAGACTGGTGCGCCTACACTTCTAAGATCGACAATGATCTCCAGTTATTGTGGACTCCGTTAACCCCGTTAGAAGACTATACTGCTTTCCTGAAAATAATAAATTCTGCCGCCCACGTTTCAATACCTGAAAAGCACCCATACACTCTTAAAAGAGGACCTCCAACCCCTTGATGGGGTCCGAGGATGTTCATTGATGATTGCAAAGCGTAAGCAAGCTTTTGCCCAGTACCGACGCCAACCTACTTGGAATAATTATGTGTTATACCAACAGACGAATGCCAAAGTGAAACGTTACTTAAAAGAACGAAAACGTCAAAGCTGAAAGAGTTTTTGTGAACGTATTAATAAAGATACAACTCTAACTACAATATGGTCACAAATCAGAGGCCTCCGGAAAGATAGCCACACTACAACCTTTCCGTCCAACATTGCAGAGCTGGGAGAACAGTTCGTTGACATTATTGCACCTCCGTTCGTGCCTCCACCCATAGATATAATGGATGACGTCTGCGATGATCCCAATCACTTCCTCACACGACCATTTACATTGCATGAGTTTCAGCGGGCTCTTAAAGACTGTAACAATACTGCTCCGGGAAAGGACAACATACAATACTCCATGCTTAGTAAATTGCCTCTCTCGGCTCAAATTCTCCTTGTCCAGATTTTTAATTCCATATGGAGACATGGCCCACTACCGGCAGACTGGACTACTCAAATAGTGGTACCCATCTTAAAGCCCGGTAAGGATCCTCAAGATGCAGCATCTTACCGACCAATAGTATTATCCTCTTGCGTGGTTAAAACACTAGAGCGGATGGTTAAAAACAGATTAGAGTGGTTTCTGGAACACTACAGGTTACTGCCTGTATCTCAACATGGATTTCGAAGAGGACGCGGAACCATGGATCATTTCAGCATACTCACCACTGACATCGAGCGTACTTTTCAAAATCGGGGTTATCTGGCCGCACTTTGCTTGGACATTGGTTCTGCTGACGACAAGGTGGACGTATCTCTACTGCTGCGTAAGTTAGCAGCCTTGAAACTACCAAGAACTCTTATCTTCGGCATTGCAACTTTGATTAAAGAACGCACCATATACGTTCGGAACGGCCCTACTTTTATTGGACCGCGTACA
This sequence comes from Anabrus simplex, assembly GCF_040414725.1. Classification (NCBI taxonomy): domain Eukaryota; kingdom Metazoa; phylum Arthropoda; class Insecta; order Orthoptera; family Tettigoniidae; genus Anabrus; species Anabrus simplex. Next base: position 1,007,212,602 of record NC_090265.1, on the reverse strand, counting down.
GTCTCTAAAGGCCTTCCACAGGGCAGTGTATTAAGTCCCTTACTCTATGCTATCTACACCTCTGACTTGGACGCAATATTTAGTCCCGCCATCCGTGTTTTGCAATATGCTGATGACGTCTGCATTTATACATCTTCAATCAATTTGACAATTACTTTTCAGCGTCTGCACACAGCATCACAATGTCTTCAAGAATGGACTACACAGAGTGGACTTGCACTTTCTCCTACAAAATCATCTGTCACTATATTCACCAAACAGAAACTGATTCTTCCGTCTGCTACAATTCAACTTGGACCATATTCTTTTCCTGTGAAGTCTACTGTACGCCTCCTGGGGATGCATTTGGATAGCCAACTCACTTGGAGTTGACATAATATTGCTTACATCCAGACACGGGCACTGCGTGCACTGAACGTCCTTCGTTTCTTAACCCGCACTTGGTGGGGCGCTGCTCCCGCTTCTTTGCTAATTCTTTACCGTTCCTTGATACGGGCAGTTATTGACTATGGCAGTATGTTGTACAGCAACGCTCCGAAGTATGTTTTGGAGAAATTAAATGTCCTACAATTTCGTGCTCTCAGAGTATGTCTTGGTGCTATGTCGTCAACGCCTACAAATGCTCTACAGGTCGAAGCTCATGAACAACCCCTGCACTTGAGAAGGAAACTACTGGCAACACAATTTCTCCTTCAACGTTCTACTCTGGAGGATCACCCGTTATTCAAGAGCCTACAACTTCTACATAACCAGTACCGCGAACGTCATGGAAAACATCCACCTCTACTTCTAGAATGTTTAAGAAAACTGAAGTTCTGTCTATCCTTGACTTTGAAGTCCCACACAATTCCGGCATTCCATTTTAACTACGCCTGTTCGATATCTCCAGCTTCCACATATTATGTCCCCAGGTACCTACTAGAAAAATCTGCTCCAAATAAACACGTAATTGATTTTATTGAATCTACTTGGTCCGACTACATCCACATTTATACCGACGGTGCAAAGTTTACAGATTCAGTTGGTTTTGCATATTTTTGCGTGCAAACACAGGAATATGGCCATTTTTCTCTTCCCGTTGAAGCATCCATCTACACTGCTGAACTTGTCGCCATCCGGGAGGCACTGTATTACTCACAATCCAGAAATTTCCCCAAGATACTTATCATTTCAGATTCTCAAAGTGCTGTTAGGAAATTGGGACATCGTCGACGAAACATACAAACACACTCCTACATCTATGAAATATTAGAATTATCGTCTGTCATGAAATCGGGCGGAAAATGTGTGTCATTTTTATGGGTGAAAGGACACTCAGGACTTCCATACAATGATCTGGTTGACAGTCTGGCCAAACAAGGTGCACGCACTGGCTTATTCGTTTCATTACGCCTCCCCTGTACTGATTTTTATGTTACTAGCAGAAAGAAAACTTATGTTGAATGGACAGCTCTGTGGAACAGGACTACTCAACACAACGGACGATACTATGCCTGCATTCAACCAGCTATACCCCACAAACCATGGTATCAAGAAGTCAGATGGGCCCGAGGCCAAGTAACTACCATTATTCGGATGAGGTTCAACCATGCTTCATTCCCCGCTCACCTCAACAGGATTGGAGTTCTCCAATCAGCACAATGTCCGTGTAGCGCAAGAAACGCGGGAGATGTGAACCACATTATCTTCGAGTGCAGTAGAACTGTATCCTTTCGCAGAGAATTGTTCGCTACCCTTGTGCACCTTCGGGTTCCCTTACCCACACATATTCAGCTATTACTGGCAACTGGAGACTTACGTGTGTACAGTGCAATTGCAACATACTTCACAAAAACTGGTGTTAATATCTAAAGTGTAAGTGTCTTTATTTCAAGTGTGTTTTGCTTCCTTTCTTGCTCTGTTCTAGGTCATTTCTGTTATTTTGTATGTCTTTTAACTTGTTGTCCCTTTTTATTTCTCTTTTCTGTAACAATTTTTATCATTGTACATTATTGATGGCCAAATGTCCTATGGACGAAGGTCAAAATAAAGAAAAATTCTTAGTCCTCTCAAGTCCGCCTCTACATCATCCAGCCACTGAGCAACTTCCCTCTGGTTTGGTGACTCATACCTTCCTTGGTACTCGCTGTTCCTCCATTCGCTGCACATGTCCCAACCACCCTAAACTTCTAATCTATATATCTGCAGTTATTGACGGATTATTATAGAGTTCATACAGCTCTTTGTTGGTCCTAATTCTCAAGCCAACCTTCTCGTATACCGCACCATATATCTTCCTCAACATTTTTCGTTCCCATGCATCCAAAGTATTTCTAATTTGTTGTGTAATTGTCCATGTTTCCGATCCATAAGTAACTATAGGTTTTATAATCGTTCTATGCACTGTCAACTTCAGCTGCCTTGAGATGTTGACGATCGCAACAAGTTATGGAAACTATAATAGCATCTGTTGCTTGCCACTATTCTTGCCTAGGTAATACTTACGGAAGTATCATAATATCAAAGACATTCTTTATCTATTGCGCTTACAGTTAAAGGAAGGCCTTGACCAATATGCCCTGTTAGACGCGACCCTCCTGGCTATCCTTTGTCAACTCTTTGACGAATTAAAGCCTAGTTTGTTGGGGTTAGCCTTTGTTAAGACCAGTAGGTTAAATAACTCACTTCCGGACACACTTCTTCTTCTACCGCTTTTATCTTCCGCCTCCGTAACGTGACGGTTAGCACTATTAGCTGCCGACGTCGGACGCTCGGATTCGATTCCCAGAACTGCCAGGAATGTAAGCATGGGAGGAGGGAAAGTATGTGGTTAAAATGGAACATGCTGCTCACATCGGGACGAGGATACGAGTTTACTTTCCTTATTGCTTTTCCTACACCATAGAAGGGTCGCGGGTGCGATCTTTGTCGGACTTGTGTACTTGGCCTATTTAACGACCGGATGTTCCTCCTGACGCCAATTCTTTGTGGAGGGATGTATGCATTATAGCGTGTTTCTGCAGTGGCTGGCAGTGTAGTGTGTTCATTTAAGAACAGCAGTGTTTTGAGGCAAACACGGACACACAGTCCCCGAGCCTGATTAATGATGATGCTTGTTGTTTAAAGGGGCCTAACATCGAAGGTTATCGGCCCAGCCTGATTAATTAACCAGACGTGGCTAGAATAGCCAATTTGACCTGGAATCGAACCGAGGACCCTCTGAACCAAAGGCTTCCATGCTGACCATTCAGCCAAGGAGCTGGACTCTCCCGGCCATTCTGAAATACTTTCATGCTTTTCATGTCTCACGGGATCCGGTGTTTCAACACGGCTACGCCCGTTGGCGAACTGAAAAGGAATGGCTTCAAATATCACATACTATGAATTTTGTTTCTGGAAATTCAGACTCCTTGCAATAAACAAATATCGTAGTTTCGAAATTTCAGATGCATATTGGGATATAAGGATGTACTTCTTTGATCTTTTACAGAAAGCTTTCGGTTTATATCTGACCGTTTTCCAACGGTACTCACCTTACGAGATATCTCGCCAACATCACTGGTCGTTTTCTGTTGGACCCCCAAGCAGTAAGGAATATCGCCCAATATCGAAGTTTCGATTAAAGAAAATTTTAGCGAAGCACAGGTATGGGAATTCTGTTCCATTATTCCCTTTAAGCTTTTCGTAGAATGTCCAGGATGCACGGACATTGATAATGGACGTCTTTTCAACAGTTCAGGTGAGCTTATCATTTGACTAGTATCAGCGCTCTTCAAATGCACGTTTTGAAACGGAATTCCACTAATTTCTAATTTCCGTTACATTTCCTGATAAAAACGCAGAGATGTTCTGAATATATGACTTGAGGCCCTCCCTACCTGAATCCGCACCTAGTTTGAGTCCACTCCATAAAACTGTGGGATGTTTCTGGGTTGTCATAATGGGTTCCTGATAGTATCTTGCATTCAATTTCACGTTTCTTTCAACCTTGCGTATCATAAATTTACCGGCATAACTTAACCCTGTGATTATAATAAAACCACTTGGAAACCTGTCTCGGCAGTGTCGAACAAAATTGCTGCACCCCTTGGCTTTGATGTCGTCACGGTATATAATCACCCCGATGCGATTACTGTTACCAGTGATAGAGACGTTTGCTTTATCTTTTGTGTCGACTGCACTCCATTTTGATCTTGTCAGCATGTAAAGGAGCTATTATCATCCCCTTAAAATAACAATTGATTCTCGGCACTCACGAACGACGCTCACACACCTACAATGTCAGACACAATACTGCTCACGACAGCAAACTCGTAGTTCTGACGGTTATTCACCAGATGACCGCAGTGTTACACAGTCGGTCCAAGGTCAGTCTAGGAAAGTCTTGTCACGATGCCATAATCCTTCGTGGTGACGGCCATATTGAGTCTTAAGCATCGTTATGATGCAGGCGAGCACGATGTGATAATATGAAATATATTTGCATTTTTAAGGAACATGGGATATTGCAACACACCAAATTGTTAGAATAAGTCAACTGGCGGGGTTATAGTTTTTCCGTTTCCAGTGATAAGCACTGGTGAGCTCAGTGGGTACGGTACAAAATATTACACGCGTGATAAATGGCAACCTACATATAATTCCGTCTTGTGCAAGGTTAGTAAGTTATTACATTGAAATTATTCATGAAGAATCATTAAATGAACGTTTTTTAAAATGATGGGTTCCATTATGTATTTTCTTATGACTTCATTTTGATGAATCGCAGTTTGAATAGAAGAGGGTAGATGGACGGAAACACTCAAATGGAATTCCATCCCAAATATGTTCCTAATCCATCCAAGTCTTTAAAATGTTCCAGAAAACCACCCAAATAAAGACTGTTTTTAAATGAAGCAACGAAGGTAATAGGAACTGTATGATAATATTATTGGTGTTTCCTTTTTAGATTTAACTACCCAAGTGAGATAATTTCGGAAAATTTAAAGTAAGGGGCCTGGCACAAGTTGAAGAAATGGCAGGACTCAGCTAAGGGCCCTGTAATCGTCAACCCGCGCTTCCAAGTTGAGTTCCTAGGGCCCCTATTAGTTAACTACTACGACAGGCAGGGGACACTGTCGGTGTTATTTTACCGCCCCCACTCACAAGGGGTAAAGATTATGAAAGACAAACTGGTTGGCATTTATCTAGCACAGGTGTTGTACCACTCCTATAAAAGTGATAAGTGATTCGAATAAGTGTAACCCAATATTCACATAATGCCAAAGTCTTCTTCTTCTTCTACTACTTCTTCTTCTTATGGTGATTCTTCTTCTTATTATTATTACCTTGAATTCTGTTCTTGCCGAAAGCCTTCTGAAGACTGTAGCCCTGCAAATTATGATCACCGGTTTTCAAATGATGTTGACATAAACATACACTGGCAGAAAAAAAATATCCAAACACCACGAAATAAGGGATGTAGAATACGGAAATTTTGGCAATGTATTTGTCGAGGTAACATATTTCATTGATTAAATTTATAAGACTACAGATTAATATCCGCGCGAGAAAAGCCATTGCGAATGTGCCATGCTGGTCTATTAGTAACCAGTGTAATCGCCTGACTGTTGAATGCAGGCATGCATTGTGTCGCACAGGTGCCGGATGTCAGCTTGTGGGATGGAGTTCCATGCCTGTTGCACTTGGTCGGTCAATATAGGGGCGGTTCATGCCGGTTGTGGATGACACTGGAGTTGTTGCCAAATGATGTCCCATACGTACTCGATTGGGAAGATCGGGGGGATCGAGCTGGCCAAGGCAACATATCGACACTCTGTAGACCACGTTGGGTTACAACAGTGACATGGGGGCGTGCATTATTCTGCTGGAAAATACCCCCGGGAATCCTGTTCATGAATAGCAGCACAACAGGTCGAATCACCAGACGGACGTACACATCTGCAGTCAAGGTGCGCGGGATAACCACGAGAGTGCGCCTGCTGTCATAGGAAATTGCTCCCCAGACCAGAATTCCCTGTGTAGGTCCAGTGTGTCCACACCACAGACAGGTGGAATGCAGGCGCTGACCTGTCCTCCTTCTAAACAACACACGGCCATCACTGGCACCAGGGTACAACCGGCTTTCATCAGAAAACACAACGCACAACGGACCTCCACTCCATCCTTCAACGAGCTCTTGCTTGACACCACTGAAATTGCAGACGGCGGTGGTTTGGGGTGAGTGGAATGCAGCCGCAGGTCGTCTGGCTCGGAGTTGTCCTTCAAGAAACCGATTTCGAACAATTCGTTACGTCATTGTGGTGCCAACTGCCGCTCGAATTGCTGCTGCAGACGCAGAACGCTGCGCCACAGCCATACGCCGAATACGTTGGTCCTCCCTCTCGGTGGTGCCATGGGGACGTCCGGAGCCCGGTCTTCTTGCGAGCGTACCTTCTCGTGACCACTGCTGCCAGCACGCATGCACAGTGGAGACATTCCTGCCAAGTCGTTCTGCAATAGCGCGTAAGGAAAAACCACTTTCACGTAGCCCTATTATGTGGCCTCGTTCAACCACAGTGAGCTGTTGATACTGGCCTCTTCGTCGTCGCAAAGGCATTCTTGACCCACTCACAGTCACTCCGTCCCATCTCACAGGTAACTAGCGCTCTCGCACAGTACAGCGCGTATTTAAAGCAAAGCTGATGTGTAACGTCATGGGGCCGCTACTAACGCCACGCTGATGCGATTTGCGGGAAATTAGAATCAACGTTATCCTTCAGATGTATAAAGATGCTTACCAACGTTCGTTAATCTAGCACAATCCCTTCTTGGTGTTTGGATATTTTTCCGCCCAGTAATACAATTGTCGATTTTGCACTATTTTGTGGGGGCGGTAAAATACATCCAGTGATACTCTGCCTGTCGTAAGGGGAGACTGAAAAGGACTCTAGGGACTGTTAACTTGGGAGCGTTGTTGGTGAGCACAGGCCCTTAGCTGAGTCATGGCATTGCTTCTACTTACTTGTGCCAGGCCCCTCACACTTTCCTATCTTCGACCTCTCATGGTTAGCTCTTGTTCTTTTCCAACCCCGTCGGTATTAGAGCATTCGAGGCCTAAGGAACCTTTCATTTTCACGTTCGTGGCCCTTGTATTTATTTTGCCGATACCTTCCTTTTTCGAATATCGAATACCTTTCAATTTTTTCCTCTGATTAGCATGAATAGTGGATAGTTGCCTAGTAGTGCTCCTCTAAAAACAATAATGACTACCACCACTATTTGTGCTAGTTTTAGCTGCATGTGGTATCCATAAGCTAGTTACCGTAGCTAAGAATATCACTACTGATATATGTGTGAAGAGTATTTTTGCCTCAGCCCAAAGATACCACATGAATGCATAACAACTGTTGGTAAGGGTAAGGATTATTCTGCCCGAAGGCAGGTCCGAACCTCCGCAGAGGTGTTCCTGAGCCGGAGTTTACGTGCGGTAGGGTGCCCAGTTCCTTTCCGCTTCTCCATTCCCTTACCCCTACCAACAGCGCGTGGCAACCCATCCAACTTCTGACCACGCCCGATGTTGCTTAACTTTGGATATCTCACGGGATCCGGTGTTTCAACACGGCTACGGCCGTTGGCAACAACTGTTAGCAAACATAATTTAATGCACTCAACTCCACTCAACTCAACTGAACTCAGCTCAGCTCAGTTCAACTCAACTCAACTCAACTCAACTCAACTCAACTCAACTCAACTCAACAATATACTGAAGTAATCTTTTAGAAACGCAGTACCGGTGACTACTTTCATAATAAAGGAAATGCTGAACTTAAGTTACTACATCTACCTTAAACAGGCACTCTACGTTCAATATTTCATGTAATTATATTATAACGGAGGTACCTCACATATTTCTTTTTGCTATTTTGCTTTACGTCGCACCGACACAGATAGGTCTCATGGCGACGAAGGGACAGGAAAGGCCTAGGAATGGGAAGGAAGCGGCCGTGGCCTTAATTCAGGTACAGCCCCAGCATTTGCCTGGTATGAAAATGGGAAACCAAGGAAAACCATCTTCAGCGCTGCCAATAGTGGGATTCGAACCCACTATCTTCCGGATGTGAGCTCACAGCTGCGCGCCCCTAACGACACGGCCCACTCGCCCGGTCGCATGTTTCTATGTTTCTGTCAATGAGATTATGTATTTCGATATATGATATTAATAACACACACAGTAAGACAAAGTTGTATAGAATAAAATGAGCACTCCTTCTGATACTTGTTTCTAAGGAAATGAAATTCAGTTTCAGTTAATTATCTTCCTATTCAAATAGTTGTGCATGTATTCGTCGTTTGCGTGTTATACAGTTATATACACATGGACAATAGATGCCCAATTAAATTCTATTTGTTTGTTTGTTTGTTTTTAGTTATATAATAATTTCGTGTGGCTATTTCTAGCCGAGTGCAGCCCTTGTAAGGCAGACCCTCCGATGAGGGTGGACGGCATCTGCCATTTGTAGGTAACTGCGTGTTATTGTGGTGGAGGATGGTGTTATGTGTGGTGTGTGAGTTGCAGGAATGTTGGGGACAGCACAAACACCCAGCCCCCGGGCCATTGGAATTAACCAATTAAGGTTAAAATCCACGACCCGGCCGGGAATCGAACCCCGGACCCTCTGAACCGAAGGCCAGTACGCAGCCAACGAGTCGGACTTTTTAGTTCAATGTTTGGTACTTAAACCCTCTAAATTCGAATGCACTTGCATTTGATTACACTCAGTTAAAGACTCAACATGGCCGCTCCAGAAGTAACATTTGTGTCTTGACCCCTCTAGACTGATCTTGAGTCGGTCAGATTTAAACCGAACGACCATCTGTAATGCGGTTTTTGTAAGCAATCACTACCATTATCATTAACGCCTTTTTGTATCATCATCATGACCATCATCATCTAAACTGAGATTGCTTAAGTCATAGAAAGACAGTATTTAAAGGCAATATTCGGTAGCACCACCGTGCCGTGACATCTTGTAAGTGCTCAGACCTGTATCAGGTGTGTTCTGATATCTCGAGAGTGAGTGTAAACAACGCCTGTGCTGTCGTGGCAAGGCGACTTGAATTATCGTCTGTCGAACGGGGCATGATAGTGGAGGCCAGGTGGATGGAGCATACAATTGTCGAAGTTGGGCGGACATTTAACATTCTTCGATCGACGGTATCACATGTGTATCGAGAATACTTCATGGAAGGCAATTACCACCCACAGTAAACAGAGCACTGGCCATGGATGCTTAGGTATAGCAATTAGCGGCGTCTGGTTAGAATTTTTCGTGTAACAGACAGACCGCACTGACTCAGATCACATCCACATTCAATCCAAAAAAATCAGGCGCATATCCAGCAGACCAGTGAAGCGTTCATTAACGTCAGTGGGATATGAGAGTAGAAGACCTACCCGAGTACTCTTGTTACCACCACAACATAGGACACAGCATCTTACCTGGGCACGCGACGTTGCTAGTATTGTATCCTGGAGAACTGGTGACATGTAGGCTTGTCCGATGACTCACCGTTCCTGTTGTTTCGAGCTGATGGTAGGATTCAGACATGGCTCATACACCATGAAGCCATGGACTCCTGTTGTCAACTAGGCACCATACAGACTGGTGGTAGCTCCATAATGGTGTAGGGTGTGTTCACGTGACATGGGCTGGATTCGCTGATCCAGCTGGACGGGTCGTTAACTAGTAACTGCTACCATGAACTGTTTGGTGACCACTTGCAGCCCTTCACGGACTTCACGTACCCCTACAACAATGATATATACTACCAGGATAATGCCCCTTGTCGTCGGGCTTAAGTTGTCGACAATTAGTTCGAAGATTTGAGGAGCGTTCTGGAGAGTTTCAATGACTGCTGTAGCCACCTCGTTCGCCTGACATGAACCCTGTCGAGCATTTATGGGGCTTTGTGGTGAGGTCTATTCACACTCAAGACCCTGAACTTGCAAATAGCACACGCAGTGGATAGCTATCCAAACTGGTCAGAATCTCTCCACATATATTTCTTCCACGTATTTATCGTATGGCTTTTAGTGCCGGGTGTGTCCAAGGATATGTTCGGTTCGCCTGGTGCAGGACTTTCCATTTGACTCCCATGAGTGACCTGCGCGCCTGGATGTAGGAGGATGATGATGATAACGAGGTAGGGAGAGGGTGAAATCCGGTGTTGGTACTTAGCCTATTCCTGTTGATTAACACAAAGGCTTAACGTCTCCATCCGACGGAGGAATCACCATCAACAGCTTCATATGCTCTCACTCCATATAAACAAAGCGGAGAGGTTTGCAATTGAATCCAGGCTTTTGGTGCGCTATTTCGTTATTTTATTGTATATCACCACCTCTCCTACCATGCCGGCCAACATTCTAATGGTAAAAATTGTTTCCATCAATGGGTCTCAAACCGCCTAACCACTTTGTTAGACCATGCGAACTTGACGCCTTAATTATCATGGCCACCAGGCAGGCTAATGATTATTTTAATGCTGAAGAAGGCACACATTCCCACTCCCCAAAGGCATTGGAATTAACCAATGTAGGTTAAAATCCCCGACCCGGCCGGGAACCGAATCCGGGACCCCTTGGACACTAACGATTTTTCCGTGGAGCCTCCAAGCAGTTTAGATGTGATGTTCTATAGGAAAGCAGGCAGATAGACGTCATTTCGTTTACATTTGTATATAGATATAGAGATTTTAGTTGATATTTCTCAGTTATCTCGTTAAATTACCGAGCAATTAGTTTGTAAAGATTCTGCACGTCACATTATCACTTAGATTGCTACAGATGTGTGCTCCGAATAATTTGAACGAATGCCTCCACTTGTAATTAGTCGTATGTGTACTAATGAATGGAAGCGGCTGAGTACTGCAGTAATTGCACTGCCCGGTAATTGTGTTGCGTTCACGCATTTTAACCTATCGAGTGATCCCGTCTGCCCGTTTAGTCTTAATGGTATTGCACAGCCAACTGTAATAATCTGAAGAACAAATTAGATGAGCCATGATCTAGGAGAGCTTTATTGACCATACGCATGCAGTAGTAACAGTGCTTACATCTTATGCGGAAATAGATTTCTAGAGGTGAAATTTTCTGAAGTCGTTAACAATTGAATACCAGATAGGGACTACGAAACTGGAAAAAGTGGGTCGTTTGAAGGTTTGAAGGTTTGCCATCAACGGTATTCCGTAACAAAAATCAGCTTCCAGACAAAACTGTCACCATATCGGTCTGTTTTCGGACCCACTTTACTGTATATGAGCACACTGGAGGATCATGGAGTAGCCTAGTAAATTCACAGAGGCTTGTAGATTGAACTCTGAAAAGTATAACCGTCTAAAATGGAGGTGCATGTGTGTGTGTATGTATGTATGTATGTATGTATGTATGTATGTATGTATGCATGTATGTATGTATGTATGGATAAATTTACGTTACGTGAGTTGGCCGTGCGGTTAGGAGCGCGCAGCTGTGAGCTTGTATTCGGGAGATAGTGGGTTGGAACCCGACTGTCGGTAGCCCTGAAGATGTTTTTCCGTGGTTTCCCATTTTCATAGCAGGTAAATGCTGGAGCTGTGCCTTAATTAAGGCTACTGTGTCGATAGGACGTAAAGCAAGTTGTAAAAAATAAAATTAAAATAATCAATTACCCCCGGATATTTTCATGTAGTAAGTTTATCGAAGTAAGGAAGGAAGGAAGGAAGGAAGGAAGGAAGGAAGGAAGGAAGGAAGGAAGGAGGGAAGGATCAATCACAGATTTGTGTAGGCTTCCATTCAAGGACAAGTCTTCTACTAAGGAGTCTCTATAACGTACGATGAGGAATTCAACTTCAAACACATTTTTCTTCTTCTCTGAATCAAGCACTTAAGGAACAGAGATATGATAATATGCGCCACACATTTGTCTGAATCCCCCAAATATGTCTTCAGGTTGGTCAACCTGAAATTTCCTAAACAGAAATGATGTGCAGCATTCACAAGTTTCAAATACATAAATGGTCAAGCTAACGAGAGTTCCTTTAGTAGTCCTTAATGAGAAAAAATATCTAACACTGTTGAATAGCTGCGTTGTATCATATAATAGATTTTTTCTGTTAGCTTGAGATAACTAATTGAAGGATTAATGGTATCATCACGAAGAAGTTTCAATATGTTACGATTCAATCTGTTATTATTCCATACCAGTGTTGAAATAACGAGGCGATATTCAAGTAACACTTGTAGTACCTGAGGTGTTAACTTCTTTAATTTTTCTTCCTGTAAGGAATTCTATCTTGTTATCCGACTGGCCTTTCACGCTGCCCGCGTTAGACTGCCCTTCTCCTCTGCTGTTCTGAGTTCAGCACGGCATGTGATCGTCAGTCGTCAAAATCTTCTACCTCTCTGTCGAACTTTCAACCTGTATGTATATATACAGAGTGTCCCAGGATGAATGGTCAATATTCAGGGATATAACGGCAACGATCATTTGGAGCAAGAAACTTCATATGGGCATATGCTCTATTTCGAATGGTTTCCTGGATAAAACATCTGTAATATACATTTTTTTAATTTGCTTCACGTCGCACCAACACAGATAGGCCTTATGGCGACGATGAGGCAGGAAGAGGCTAGGAGTGGGAAGGAAGCGGCCGTGGCCTTAATTAAGGTACAGCCCCAGCATTTGCCTGGTGTGAAAATGGGAAACCACGGAAAACCATATTCAGGACTGCCGACAATGGGGTTCAAACCCACGATCTCCCGAATACTGGAAACTGGCCGCACTTAAGCGACTGCAGCTATCGAGCTCGGTCATTTGTTTTTGGTCTAGTGGCGCGCACATATGTTCTTACCCACCCAACCTCTCTGACGTTTTGAAATGTGTACAAGTTTCCGCATGTAATAATAATAATAATGGCGTATGGCCTCCGGAGAGGCCTCGTGCAGGTCTTTTTTTTTTTCTAGTAGACGGCCTATTAGGCGACCTGCATGTCTGTGAAGATGAGGGCCCTACCTAGGATGATTTCTAATGTTGAATACGCCACAACACCCAGCCCCCCGAGCCATTGGAATTAACCAATTAAGGTTAAAATCCCCGACCTGGCCGGGAATCGAACCCGGGACCCTGTGAACCGAAGGCCAGTACGCTGACCATTCAGCCAACGAGTCGGACTCCGCATGTAATGTTCGCCGTACACGTGTTCGTGAGACATTGGTACGTGCAGAAAGTCGCCGCGTGCTGGTGCACTACGCTGCACCAATGTGGTGTTGTTCCTGCACAGGTTGTTGAACTATACGTTCAGAAACACCTGTTTCACGCACTCTGGTAAACACTCTACGATCAGACATTCGACGTGTCGGAAAGCGCCGACGGTATTCCTCGATAGTACAGTAGCAGGAGCACTGCGATTGCAGAAGCCGTAAACATGCACCATATCTGCATATTCTTCATTAGTGTACAGCAGATGTGCGGCATTTTAGCCGGCGCGTGTACAAACACAGCCACATTAAATGTGTTCCATCTCGGAAACTACGGAATAGGGCATATGTCCTTATGAAGTTTTTTCTTCAAATGATCGATCCATGAATATTGAACATTCCTCCTGGGACATCCCGTATATAAGGTCGCCTACCAAGTTAAATGTAAGTTCCTGTGTGACAAGGCGCTCTAACGGACTGCAATAGTGAGCGGATTCTCCTTGCACTCCCATTGGATGGAGGCATAATCGGAGATAAGCGTTTAAATCCCTACCATTGGGGAAAGATTGACGGTTCACTAACATTTGAAATTGGAGGGTCGGAACAACAGATTTACAAAAAAAAAAAAAAAAAAAAAAAAAAAAAAAAAAAAAAAAAAAAAAAAATTCTTTTATTAAATTTAAAACCTGTAAAAAGGGAAAAGTAGTGAATATAATAATCATAAATACTTGGCATTGAAAAAGCCATGAAACTGGAGGTAAATTTTACAAAAGGTCATGAAAGGCAATTAAGAAACAATTCAATAGGACAAAGTCTTGAAATTGGATAGCATTTAAGAGTGCGTTAAATCTTACGAAGGTGCTGTAAGGCAATTGAAATGAAATGAAATGGCGTATGGCTTTTAGTGCCGGGAGTGTCCGAGGACAAGTTCGGCTCGCCAGGTACAGGTCCTTTGGTTTGACTCCCGTAGGTGACCTGCGCGTCGTGATGTGGATGAAATGATGATTTAAGACGACACATACACCCCGCGACCGTGCCAGCGAAATTAACCAATGACGGTTAAAATTCCCGACCCTGCCGGGAATCGAACCCGGGGCGCCTGTGATCAAAGGCCAGAACGCTAACCATTTAGTCATGAAGTCGGAAACAAGGCAATTGACAGTATTCAAACAAATTAAGACATACTAAATAATTGACATGAAAAAGTAGTGAAGTTGCACGTAAACTTTTCAAAAGGCCATGAAAGGTAATTAAGAAACAATGAAATAGAGGGAATAAGTCCTAAAATTGAAAAGTAGTTAGGACCGTTAAATCTTACGAAAGTGCCATAAGGCAATTGAACAGTATTCAAACAAATTAGGACTCAGCAAAATACGTAGTACAGTAATTAAGTTCTGAGACTTGACGCCTGGAGGAAAGGCACCCACACGACTCTGTACGTTGCACACGATACCGCATTACACTGCTACACCTACACAGAACCACATCCACCCTCAAAATAGCCACGGTTGGCCGTTATGCAAGTTTGTCAACGTTGGTATAGCTGCTGGAAGCACCACTGAAAGCAGTTGGCAGGAAGGTTCCATATGGGTTCTCTTGTGGCCGTCATGACCTCTTCAGACGACTGAAAACTGCGCCCTCGTAGGCGTGCTTTCAGACGAGGAAATAGAAGAATATCACAGGGTGCGAGATCAGGTGAGTACGGAGGGTGTGGCAAAATTGTCACCTGTTGCCTTGCAAGTTCCTCTTGGACAAGGACAGAGCGATGTGCAGGGGCGTTGTCGTGTAGCAACAGCCAATTCTTTGTACGCCAAAGCCCGGGTCGCTTATGGCGAATTGCATCGCCAAGGATCTCCTTGTAGCGAGTTTTGTTTACCGTTGCACCGTCTGGGAGGAATTCCATGTGAACGATTCCATTTGAATCAAAAACATTTCCAGCATCACCTTGTCTTTTGACCTGTCTTGTCGTGATTATTTCTGTCGTGGTGATGATGGCATTTTGCAGGTGGCGGATTGTCGTTTCAGTTACGGATCGTAAAGGAAACACCATGTTTCTTCTCCAGTTACTATTCGGTTGAGAAACGTCGGATCATCGTCAGTACTACTGATGATGTCACCACAAATCCGTCATGCGATCATCACGTCGGTCTTGCGACAGGATTCGTGGCACACTGTGCTGGGTAACACGAGACATGTTGAGGTCATCCGTCAAAATTTTTTGGCAAGTACCATGGCTGACCCCTATTGCTGCTACGAGATCGTCTACTGATTGGGAGCGGTTAGCACGCACCAACGTTGCAACTTCTTGGATCTCGCGTTCCGTTTGAACTGTTTGTGGCCGACCAGTACGCACATCATCTTCCAAACTGTCCTGTTCTTGCAGAAAACGTCGGTGCCACCTAAACACAACACTGCGACTCAATGCGTCCTCAACGTAAGCCTGCTGCATCATTTCAAACGTTTCGGCAGCGATTTTGCCGAATTTCTCGCAGAACTTGATGTTTTCCCGTTGCTCAAACTGTGACATGTCAAGGTCCGACTGGCGCATTCAAATCACCGTCACAACAACGACCGTACGTCTGCTTCCAGTGCATGCACTCAACTGTCTCTTGCAGGGACGAAAGACTAACTGACATGGTACCATACCACGGCGCCACCTATGCACTATAGAGCAGCACAGCGCCATCATGCGGTCAGTCTCTGTACTACGTATGTAGCAAGGCTGCATTAAAAAGAATTAGAGTAGTAACCAGTAACTAGTAACCAGAAAGTGTTTACGGAGAACGTCTTACATTCATGTTAGTTTAAACAATAAATGGTGCCTGTCCAGCAAGCATATTCACAGAGGTTTTGAATTCTATTGCATGACGCGTGGCCGAACTATGTTGACTGGCTCTTGCCCAGGAAAAGGCGAAGTTTGGCCATTGCTGAGTAGACGTGTGCTGCTCAGTTGTCTTTCTTGCTGAGTCCTGACATTGAGTTAGTCAGCCCTGTAGCTGGTTGTGGAGTGGCTTAGAGTTGCAGCATTCTGGCGAGGGCTGGATCAGCCCGAGTTGTCCTATTCAGCGCTCGCTCGCTTTCATTACCCACCCTGAAGGGGTGGGGCGGGCCACCTAGAGAGTGTCGCCCTCTCCCTGGCCAGGGGACTGGACGGCGTTGTTTTGGATTGGTGGAAGAGGGAGGTCAGGCGCAGTCCATATATTGAGAGTAATGAGCGGCGAATAACACAGTAAAAGTAACATTGAAAAATACTCATTTTAAAGTGCAGACCATTAATAAAGAAATAACGGGAAAAATCTTGTGTAAGCCTTAAAACAACAGAAACTCAATAATAAATAATAGAAAAAGTAAATAAAACTGCAAAAGAAAAGTAATAACCGCGGAGGGTTACATTACATCATTCACAGCCAATAACAAGGTAAGTTGCCGGTAACGTCAAAATGACGTAGACAGAAAGGCCTCGAACAGAGGGTAGACCGCACTGAACCAGCAACTTGTGCTGCAGTCTAAAGTGAATCACTGGAGGAGCAGGGTCGCAGAGGGCGAGATGATTAAAGCATAATATAAAAAGGTATGAAACTAAACTTAAATGTAAATACGTTATGTAATGTAATTAGAACAATCATCATAATCACGATAAGAATGAATAACTACAATATATTCGTGGAAGCACGAACACACATCATCCATCGGCTATAAGTTAGTGGTATAATTATTTACCCCCCTCTAATTTCAGTTTTATGTTTGAGTGGGCACGTTTTTATATTGATGTAATAGTGGAGCTAAAATGGATAACTAAGTAGCCGCTCCCACAACACTGTACATCTAGTAATACGGCAACTAGCTAATGAAATGTAGCCTGGTAGTAAAATAATCTACCACGGCCCATTCCGTAGGCGGGCTTTGTTGTGATAAGTGCATGTGTATAGATATCAGTGTAATTGAAGCACAAAGTCGCTGACAATTCCTTCAAAGAAGATTAGTACCAATGTAACTGTTCGCTCTCCTAAGCTTACACTTGAGGAGACGAAAGTTTATACCTGGGGACACATGAATATCAAATAAACCATATGTGGCTTGCCCGCAAATTGCCACGCAAATAGAATCAATTAACATTCCATGGTTTCCTATTTCTCTATGTAATGTTTGGGCGCCAGCGTTACAGTTTTAAACAAAACTGTAAAGCAAAATTTATATTTACTAGCATAGACTTATACTTAGATCACAGGGGTAGGATTTGAAATAATTAACCATTAAGTATCACTTAAGAAAGAAAATTAACGCAATATAAAATACAAATGAATTTATTATACAAAAAATGAGATGAATCGAAAAAGTTCCTTTAAGCTTGGAGGGAAGTTAGAATTTACGTTAATGAATTTACTGTTGCTTGCTTTATCTAATTGAAGCTCACAAATTGCAGCTTCCGTTGAGGTCATCTGTGTTCCGTGGTTACTCGCTCCCCTCTTCTTGTTGTAGAATTGGCTCCATGGACAACCTTCCTTCTGTGATGTGATTTGGGCTATCTCGACTAGCACTCCCTAATTGCCTAGTCTTTAAATTAGACATTGGCCCTATACTTGTAAAAATTGATCAGCGTTGATCGTAGGAGGATAAAATTCAGAGATATGAATTTTTCCATGTTAGCAGAAATCTCAATCCTACTGATATTATACAGACTTGTACCAAAAGCCATGGACTTGAACTAAACGTAGTTCTTCGTCCAGAATAATTACTGAATATCTCACAAGCCGTAAGCTTGTTTCGTCTCACGTAGATCCGACAGCATCACAGCAGCTAAGTACTGTGTCGAAGCGACAACACACTGAATAACTATGTCTCCAAGCGAGCACTCACTGTCTCAAAAATCAGTAAAGTAGTTGTCGTTCTCGTAGTGATGTGTGATGTCTTTGTGAGTCGAGGATTGCTCCGCACTAGATAATATATCACCGGGCTCTCCCCACTCTTGGTAATAGCTCAATACCAAAATATATACAACGAAGCATCTGATTCGTAGATCGCATTATCATCTCCCTCTTTTCATTCTTGACAAGTCCAGTAGGCGTGGCGATGATGTAGAATCCAAGCTTGCTAGCCTTGCACGTGGGTAGCTGTGTAGTGCCTTGCTCATGAGTTTAACCCAGTGACTCATCCAACTTCCCCGCTTCAAGAATAACTTTTCCGTGTACACAAGTATGAGATGAAATGACAACAACTCTGTCACAACATTGACCATATTTACAATACATAATGAATCCCTATCCTACATAATTCAATAATTGAAATAATAACTGATGTTCTAATATATACAATATGATTCAAAAAGCCTGATTTACAAATTATTGAAGTAGAATTAATATGTCTTATAAATAATTGCCGATGGCGGATAATCTTGATATCGAGTGATATTGCGTAAAAGTATGGCTGGAGAAGCCTGGACGGTTACACCAGTCTATATGTATCTACTCATTTCCAAAATGCAATGTATGGCATACTTTGTCACAGATTTTTATGAAATAACAGTATAAACATGCTGTCCTAAAATAGTACATTTTCCCCACGCAAGTGGCTTTGTATTGTTGCTTGTAGTAAGAAAATTATCCGTGATACCCTCATGTGATTTTTATTGGTTCACCTAAGAGCATTAGAAACAAAGTTCAATCAATCAATCAATCAATCAATCAATCAATCAATCAATCAATCAATCAATCAATCAATCAATCAATCAATCAATCAATCAATCAATCAATCAATCAATCAATCAATCAATCAATCAATCAATCAATCAATCAATCAATCAATCAATCATACTGATCTGCATTTAGGGCAGTCGCCCAGGTGGCATATTCCCTATCTCTTGTTTTCCTAGCCTTTTCTTAAATGCCTGTAAAGAAATTGGAAATTTATCGAACATCTTGGTAAGTTATTCGAATCCCTAAAACCCCTCCAATCCTTAACTCCCTAATTGTTCAGAGATTCATATTTTTTACCGCTTACAAAATGTAATAACATTATGTGGGTAGGTGAAAAGCAGGGACTATTGAATCGTTGTATAAGAGCCGACGTGACCTGTCTTCGTCCTATTCATTTGAATGACTTCTTAGTGGCCAAAGACCATTTCTCTAACAGTTTTAGCAATTATCATACGGTAGTAAGGAGACTATGCCTTGGCTGGCAGGACCTAGTGTTTACATTGCACTATGTCTTCTGGTATGGGCTAGAGCAATTTTGTTACTTTCATTCATCTGTCTCTGTCTTATTCTTGGCTTTGACAATATGAAAGTGACTGAGGTATGAGCGATGCTAGTAATGCCGTTCCTTGTGCAGTCAGTCCCTGCTATGCATGGTGTGAAAACGTTACTCGTAGGGTCGGTTGGTGCATGCATTTCAGTGGGCTTGGCAGACTGATATGTAATAGAAACTTCTGGCTCGGTGAGGAAATCAACGCGAAACTACCTCACTCCTCATTTCCCTAGTACGCCTCTTCAGTGATGCCTAGGCCATCTATGACAGCTGATGGCAGAGCTTTTGAGGATCCAACCAGCCTTAGGGCTGAAGACTGAACATACACATACATACAGTAAGGCGACTACACAGCCTCCGTGGCTCAGACGGCAGCGCGTCGGCCTCTCACCGCTGGATATCGTGATTCAAATCCCGGTCACTCCATGTGAGATTTGTGCTGGAAAAAGCGGAGGCAGGACAGGATTTTCTCCGGGTACTCCGGTTTTCCCTGTCATCTTTCATTCCAGCAACACTCTCCATTCTCATTTCATGGCATCTATCAGTCATTAATAAATCATTTTGGGAGTGGCGACCCTATCGTACTAATAGCCTATATCTGCTTCATTCATTTCATCCCTGACTCTGTCAATGACTGGAAAACAGGTTGTAGGTTTTCATTTTTCAGTAAGGAGACTATTCAAACTCATAATTGTAATTACTACCAGTATACAGTGCATTATCATTTCAAGCAAGAGATACCCATTATGTGTGTAAACATATTTGCTGTAGATGTATAAATACGAGCCAGTCATCGTGAACATACAAGTTGGCTGTTTACTTCACACGGTATGCTGTCGAGTGGAACGATGTTTAGTTTAGTTTTAATTTAACTTACAAAATTATGTCATTTATTATGATTTCGATTTTTGACGGATAACATTGGAAATAAAATTTGCAGATCTCCTGTTATGGTTATGACGTTATGAGAGTATTTAGGCGTTGTAGTAAGGATGTAAAGGAGAGAGTGTCTCCGGTAAGGTCCCAATTGGAGTACGGTTCCAGTGTATAGTATTTGCACGACGATTATTGATATGAGAACTGGAAAAGATCCAAAGGAAAGCAGCACGATTTGTTGTGGGTAATTTCCGACAAAAGAGTAGCGTTACGATAATGTTACAAACTTTTGGCTGGGAAGACTTGGGAGTAAGGAGACGAACTGCTCTACTAAGCGAGATGAGATGTTCCCAGTTTTCAGCAGAGAAATGCGTGAGTGACATTAGTAGATGAAATGAAATGGAGTATGGCTTTTAGTGCCGGGAGTGTCCGAGGACATATTCGGCTCGCCAGGTGCAGGTCTTTTGATTTGACTCCCGTAGGCGACCTGCGCGTTGTAATGAGGATGAAATGATGATGAAGATGACACATAAACCCAGCCCCCGTGTAAGCGAAATTAACCAATGATGGTTAAAATTCCCGACCCTGCCGGGAATCGAACCCGGGACCCCTGTGACCAAAGGCCAGCACGCTAACCATTTAGCCATGGAGCCGGACTCATTGGTATATGAATACGATAGAGTGGAGCTTTTAAAATGTATGAAAGATGATAATATGAAGCTTAAGTTGGAAGTCAAGAGGACGAATTGGGCCAAATATTCATTTATAAGAAGAATTAGGGAATGGAATAATTTATTAAGCGAAATATTCGATGTATTTCCAAGTTCTTTGAAAGCATTTAAGAAAAGACTAGGTAAACAATTAATAGGGAATCTGCCACCTGAGTGGTAGTTCCAAATGCAGATCAGTGATGATTGGATTACTGAGGTAACGACGACAGGGAAAGTGAACAGGAAAATGAAAGTGGCATTGCAGCGGAAGGTGTATTGTCGTATGTGGAGGCAACGGCACGCTTGGAAAAACCTATGGCTTAGAACGTCTCTCTCAAACAATGTACAGGATACGGTAGGTATAAAATAGGGAGGGGGTGGAAGGAGGGAAGTTGTGTAAGAGATATGGGCTAATGTTTTAAGGCAAGGAAATTGAAGGCCAAGGGGAGGTATCGGTGAGGAGATGGTATGTGTCACTGCTGATAAAACAGTAGAGGGAAGATTTATAACAGGGAAGTATTACATATGAGAGAAGGAAGGTAAGAGAAAGGAAAAGGGCAGGAAAGGGATCGCGAAATGGAGAAAACGGACGAGGAAGTAGGTTCTGTAGACGTCAGGGCAGATAAGGGAAACGAGGAGGGGAGGGGGTATAATGAGGTGGGAGGTATTGAGGCTCAGGTCATCGGGGACTCCATTGTTAGGCACGTGGGAAATGTGTGTGGAAGAAAGGGAATCAGGGTAGACTGTTATTCAGGAATTAGGTTAAGGCAGATCTTGTGGAAAGTAGAAGGGAAGGAGGAGGTTAAGGAGAAGATGGTATATTTAACATTGGTACCAACAACGTAAGACAAGCGGTAATAGCTACCGTCATAACTGGGAATGTGTGAGATCTGGTTAAATCGATTCGGGTGAAGTTTAAAGGGGCGGAGATTGTCATCAGTGGAATACTGCGTAGGAGGGACACAGGCTGGAGAGTGATCGGCGATTTAAAAAAGACTATGGAGTAGATATATGGGAATCTGGGTGTAAGATTCGTAGATCCTAATGGGTGGGTGGGAGATAGTGATCTGAGCTCTGGTGAATTTCACTTGAACTTAAATGTTACGAATAAGTGAAAAGGTTTGTTTTGAAGGGTTATATGGAGGTACATTCAAACAAATTGGGTGGCTAGGGAGTGGTGATGAGAATACAGGAAGCTGGAAGTCAAATAGGGATGACAGCAAGTTCTTAGTGTTGAATTGTAGAAGTATGTAAATATATATGTCTACCTAAAAATTTTACCCCAAATATTTGTGAAATGGAAGGCACTAATGATGTGCTGTTTGTACTAGAATTCTCAAAATTACACCATTGACATTCTAATTTATTATAGTTTTATTTAATAATAAATACACATTCTAATAATTATTAAAATCTGTGAATGGGGTACAATTATGAGTCGTAACTGATCCACCTTGTATAACTGACCAGATATTGTAATAGGAGGTGAATCACTGCTACGAAGTGATGTAATAGATGCCGATTATTTCTTTTGGGACGGCAGTTTTCATTTTCATTTTCAGACAGGATAGATTCGATAGGAGGGAGAGTATTAATTCTAGTGAAAGAATATTTGTAATCTATCGACAAGAAACATGAAATTCTAGATGAAATGCTCGTAATAAGTAGCTTGGTATTTCTAAGGTTTACGGGTCTGGAAGAGGTGACGGTGAAGCAGAATTAAGATATAATCAGCTATGCAGGAAACGACACCTACAGGAACGTGATTGTTGCGGGTGATCTCAATTTACTGAATATTAACTTGGAAGATCATGCAAATGATGGAAAGCATCACCAACAAATTGTAAATAAGTTAATCTGGAAAGGGCTGCTGAATCAGAATGTGAAGGTACCAACTAGGGAAGAATACTTTAAACGTAGTGTTGATAAAACTAGATGAGCTGTCTAGAGATAAGTGCCAACTAAGCTAATTTGGTCGTAGTTAAAGATAAATATGATACAGGGACATTTTTTTAATCTATTCAGGCGATTGTCGCTCGCCCGGTCGCCCGCGCTGAAAACCTGCCTCCCGCCAAAGTACTTTGATGTGATGCGCTTCTCGGTGCTCAAGTTCCCCTCCTTTGCAGTCTGCTGAGAGATTTATCAGCGTAAGGTTCAGTTTACTCAAGTGTTCACGTGTTCAGTGCTCAGTGTGTTGCTCATTACGTTAGCGTGTGTATATACATAATACCTTCAGAAAGTACAGGAAGTCTTGTACGAAAACACTCCATGACTCAGTGCCGGGCGAGCGCTGACCGCATTACGGCTAAATGCTTGGCGGGAGACTCGCTCACAGCGCAGGCGACCGGGAGATTGGCAATCTCCTGAATAGATAAAAAAAATTCCTGTAGCAAAGAAGCTTGCAAAGTATGAATACTAGGCAATACCATATGGTTGATCAGACATGCATGAGGGAGTTTATACAAAGTAATTATGATCGGTGCAAAATGGAAATGTTAAATGTAAACAGCTTAGGGATGTGCGATAATTCAAGGGTGGTTTTAACACTTTTTATTTTATTTTTACAATTTCATTTACGTCGAACCGACACAGATAGGCCTTATGGCGACGATGGGAGAGGAAAGGTCTAGGAGTAGGAAGGAAGCGGCCGTGGCCTTAATTAAGGTACAGCCTCAACATTTGCCTGGTGTGAAAATGGGAAACCACGGAAGACCATCTTCATTGCTGCCGACCGTGGGGTTCAAACCCACTATCTCTCGGATGCAAGCTCACAGCTGCGCGGCCCTAACCGCACGGCCAACTCGCCCGGTTTCTTTAACACTATAGGAGGGAAGGAAAGTAATTACGAAACTGAACTGACCCAAAATTTCAAGTGTGGTAGAACTCAAGTGAATAATATTCCTACAGACGAAGAATTTATTTTAAAGTAGTGGGACGAAAACGAGCATTAGGCAGTGAAAAGGAAGATAGAATCAAAGTACAGGGAAGGGAATAATTTTGTTTACGAAATGTGTAAGTCCGCATGTGGCAGGAACTAATAATTATTTATTCTCCCTTTCCATTATAAAATAAATTTAATATTAGTAGTCACCTGTTTTAACGACCATTCTCTCGAAGAACGATTTGTGACCGCTGAAGACATGTGTCACTGTATAACCTAGTGCACATGCCAATTATCCCTGAACGTAAATAGCGAGTTTCAAGATATTTTGCTTTTATGTCCAAACAAACAAACAAACAAACAAACAAACAAACAAACAAACAAACAAACAAACAAACAAACAAACAAACAAACAAACAAACAAACAAACAAACAAAGAAACAAACAAACAAACAAACAGGCAACAATTGAACTGAACCAAGTATCGTTACCGTTTGTTTACACAAGAATTTGCAGTATACAGACAAAAAACACACAATTTATATGGAGGATGGTAATTATTATTATTATTATTATTATTATTATTATTATTATTATTATTATTATTATTTTGCTAATCGCTTTACGTCGCACCGACACAGATAGGTCTTCTGGCGACGATGGGACAGGGAAGGGCTAGGAGTGGGAAGGAAGGTGCCGTGGCCTTAATTAAGGAAGGGGAGTTAGGGATTGGAATAACTTACCAAGGGAGACGTTCAATAAATTTCCAGTTTCTTTGAAATCATTTAGGAAAAGGCTAGGAAAGCAACAGATAGGGAATCTGCCACCTGGGCGACTAAATGCAGATCAGTATTGATTGATTGATTGATTGATTGATTGAAGGTACATCCCCAGCATTTGTCTGGTGTGAAAATGGGAAACCACGGAAAACCATTTTCAGGGCTGCCGACAGTGGGGTTTGAACCTACTATCTCCCTAATACTGGACACTGGCCGCACTTAAGCGACTCCAGCTATCGAGCTTGGTTTATTATTATTATTATTATTATTATTATTATTATTATTATTATTATTATTATTTCCAGATCGTTGTGTCTAACTAAGAAGCGCAATTGAACTTGTTTATCAGACGAGTTTGCTTTCTTCCCTTCCCAGAATGTCTTCATCCCCTCGCTGTATTGTTTCTTTGTTCTTCCGTCCATGCAGTGGTGTTTTTCGTTTTGGGATTTTCAACAAAATGATGTTTATTCACCAACGTTCTAAAGCTAGGCCTGTCCCATATAATTTCACCTCTTAGGCTATGCTGATTTCTTGAAGGTCTTTTTCAATTTCGATTATCTACTTATGTTTGACTTTTGGAGAGGAGGCATAATATCATAATTAATCCTGAAGCATTATATGCATTATTATTATTATTATTATTATTATTATTATTATTATTATTATTATTATTATTATTATTATTGATGGGTCTCAGGGAATGAAATTTAGTCTATCCTATTTAAACATTAATCAGATCAAAAAGAACGGCAAAGAATGACATGGAAGCGCAGTCACAAGATATTTTGTAGCTAATAGCAACGAAGCAAAGCTAATATTCATCACTCTGTCATAGAGAGATTCTCTGTGAAAATAAGCCATTTCCCCGCGTGCATGTGACTCATAAAGATCAGCGTGTAATCACTTATTCCGTTTGCGTACCTGCGCTGGTATGTCTGATTTATTTCGAGCTGATGAAATGCAGCCTCGAGGGGAGGTGTTTGGCAGGTGAGATCGATGGTAGTGGCGGGGAATGCTTATTAAAACGGCTAGTAATTTATTGGACGATAAGGGACACACTCGTTGGCTTCATGATTTATGGGACCGCACGCAAACACTACTGTTCAAGCAAATAAATAAATAAATAAATAAATAAATAAATAAATAAATAAATAAATAAATAAATAAATAAATAAATAAATAAATAAATAAATAAATAAATAAATAAATAAATAAATAAATCTGTTAATTCTTAGTTTCGATTAGAACTCGGATTATAGAGGTATAAAAGAATGGGTGATATTATTAGAAAAGGAAAGATTCCATGTAGCATTACTGCCAGAAACCTGAAAAATAAATGTTTATTTTAAACATTTTAACTCAGGGCTAAATGTAAATAAATACAATGACCAAGTTAATTTAAAGAACCTGAGTAACTAAGTTAGTATGTTTAAAAATAGTCCTTACATTCTACCGTACATCAAAGGTAGCAAAAAATGCTGGTATATTTCTTCAATTGAAAAACTGTATTAAAAGTCATAAAGCAATAGTTTTCTAAAGTATTGCAATGTTTATTCATAATTACATAGTTTATAATGTTTTTATTGTCCTATGGTTGCACTGCAGGACTAATTAATTTAACATTTAAAAACGTATGTCTACATATCAAAAGTCCATAATACAAAAAATAGTTTGAAACATTATTTTTATCCACGTCCTCATTAGAAGTTAGCGAACATAAGATCTGTTGGTATAAGTTTTTGTAGTCATGAGGAGTATATTGAATCATGAGTTCTTTCGCTATTGGAACCTTTCCTTCGTACCCTCTGACAGTAGGAAGGGAAACATTACCATACTTGCACAGCTAATACATCACTGGTTAAACTATCAGCAATCTCATGACTGGTTACACAACCCCACTCTTGTTCGTGGAATCGGCTAATATGGAAGTTTTATCTGCTTCCCATACCTTTTGTTTTAGCAGTGTAGGAATATTGGCTGTCTTCCCATCACTGGAACCATCTTCAGTTCAGAAATGAAATCGTGATCTCAGATTATTTGGCCAAAAATTGAATATTTTCCTTTCTAACATCACCCATCAAATATAAAATATACATTCCCTCTAGTAACAGGAGTTTCTTTATTTTTATGTTAGATTGATTCGTTTAAAATAGTATCCAGCTTACAATAAGAGCAAAACCAATAGAGGCATTATCAGTTCATGTGTCATCTTACTTATTGAAAATAATATTGCTGTTATATTGTTACGATTAAAACACTGTTTTATCGACTAATTTATTCTAGAATGACCTGTTACGATTAAAACACTGTTTTATGGACTAATTTATTCTAGAGTGACCCAATTAGTACACACATATACACACACATAACTAGATTTGAATTCCCTAATTAGTGACTATTTACAAACTCTTTTGTCCTCCTTACAGTAGGTCGCCAGCTCTGGTATTAACCTGGTACGATTATCACTTCCGTACTCTTGATTGACAGCTCACCTTTCACTTCCCTTCGCACGCTCACTCCACTCAGCAGTTTCACGCACACAGGTTGAAACGCACAGCCAGTTACCAATCACGACGCACGACAACTGTTCCTTGGCTCGACACAGTCCGTCATTCATATAATCATTTCGCGTGGGCGCTCCACACAGTGAACTACTCAACACATATTACTCGGCAAGACAATAACAGAGCACCGCCAAACAACAGCGACCATTTTTAACATTACTCTCCGTCATAGTCCTCCAGCACACCCAGCGATGATAGCCATCACGAGCAGTGCTTCTGCTCACTCACTCCAACAACAACTACTGCTGTCCACCTTCCCAGTGTAACGACAACAACAAAACACTCCAACACTACTGACACTGTCGCTGACTGACATACAACACTCCGACGAAGTCAAGACTACTTCTTTCCAACTCACTTGTTCGTGGCTAGCCTCCTTTTATATCGCTGGTGATGGCTCAAGTGGAGAAGGCATATTCTGATATTCTTTTTTCGTGTTCCAGAACGCCCACGGTGAAACCAAACGAAAGCAGAGTGCAAGGAGAGGCCAGACATGCCCTCAGGCCGGCTGGAAGATCTTCGACCTGACTCACGCATCCATTCCAATAACTACCGAAGACAGGGCTAACCATCACTTAGGCATGTAACAATATTCAACAGAAATGGTCAAGAATTCAAGGACGGAAGTGTGGAAGAAGGGAACGTCACAGTGCTACATAAGGGTAGAGGATAATGAAAGTGCTAAACTATTTCTTAGGCCCCTGACTATACAGTAAGCTAAATGGCTTACTGAGCATATACATTTATTGTCTATAATATCACTATCTCTTTGACACGTTGTGCTGTCTTTTGTGAATCGTTGTTCGCATAACACTCAGGCTATTCCAGTTCCTAGAGATCTTGTTACGATTTCAGTGAGACATTACTAGATCATTATAAGTCTGTGGAACATCGGTTCCACGTGATACGGCTCGTGGAAGGTAGCTAAGGAATCCCAGGTACCCATAAATTCGATGTGACGTCACGAGTGGTGCCGTAGAAGGTCTCTAGGTGACTCCAATTGATACATAGGTTACATGCGACGTCACTTGTAATGCCCGTGGAATGTTGACCGGGGGACGCCAAGTCTAACCACTCGACCCCACTTACATAGGAACTATTTGGGTTGGAACTGGCAAATTTCAGTCAAGCTTGAGCGAATGGTGAATTAGCATATAATAAATTTTATAGTAATAATCATTATGCCATAATAAGCTCACCGGACAAAACGTTAGTCACCCCTGGAGAAATCATTACAAGCATAATTTGATATCGTGTAACTCCATCTCTGGACTTGATAACCGCCTGGAGTAGTGAGTCCACAATGTTGTGCAGGTACGTCACATCCAGGTTAAGCCACTCGCGTAGGATTTGATTGCGGAATTTCAACAAATTGCGGGGATGCTGATGTCGGCGTTTTACCCACTGTTACAACATGTCCCACAGACTTCGAATGAGGTTCAAGTCAGGTGATTTTGCAGGCCAATCGGGATGTAATAGGGTGGGGGAGTGTTCGTAAAACCAGACACATATGCGTCCAACCAGATGAACTTTGCTGCTGTCATCTTGAATTTGCATATCAATAACATACTCATCATGCAGATGACGACTGAAAGGCCAAACCTGATCATCCAGAATGTTTGAATAAACATGCTGCTTCATTTTAGTGGTCACTTCAGTTAGCGGACCCAATCCATGGTACGAAAACCACCCCCAAAACATCAAAGACTTAAGTCCGGCTTGAATCTGACTTTTCACACATCCAGGATGAAAAGATTAATTTCACGTTCAGTTCACTCGACGATGTGCGTCATTGGAATACAGTCAAACAAGTGGTTCGTCAGATCACATTACGTTCCGCCAGTCAGCTACTGTCTACGTTCGATGATTTCTAGCTCATTGAAGGTGCGCAGATTTAAGTGCCTGTGTGAGCAATGGCCTCTTGCGAGGTGACCGACTCTAAATGCTCATTGCCTGCAGTTCCCGTCGCAACGTTCTGGTTTGGATGGACCTTCATTCACTGACTACAGCAATTCTTGTCGGGTTTGGAAGCGATTTTGATTCACAAGCCGCGAACCACGTCTCCGCTCCCTCTCGGTCAGGATTTCTTTCCGACCACAATTTTGACATCGTGTTTCGTGATAGCGTGTAGTACACCACAGTCCGCTGCGAAACACCAAAAAATCCAGCAAATTCATGCACCGTATGGCCATGAGCACGACCAAACACGATTGCCACCTTTTCCCACTCTGTCATATCCTTACATCTACCCATGTTGACGTATACTGTTCGCTTGAAACATCAATGTCTCACCGATCACTTATGCTTTATGCTCACGTAAAGGCAGTGTGCATGCTGTTGAGCACAGGACTCGTTCGTTGCGCCATCTGTACTGGCTGTGCGCACTAGGGTGAGTAATTTTTCGTCCGGTGAGCTTATGAACGGTAATGTTCAAAAGAAATGCTGAAAAATAGCTGGGTTGCTCAGAGCAGTTAGCTGATCTTGACGTAGAATGATCTTGTCAGTCACTACTGATCTGCATTTAGGGAAGTCGCCCAGGTGGCAGATTACCTATTTGTTGTTTTCCTAGCTTTTTCTTGAATGATTTCGAATAAATTGGAAATTTATTGAACATCTCCCTTGGTAAGTTATTCCAATTCCCAACTCCCCTTCCTATAAACGAATATTTCCCCCAATTTCTCCCCTTGAATTCCAACTTTATCTTCATATTGTGATCTTTCCTATTTTTAAAGACACCACTCAAACGTATTCGTCTCCGAATGTCATTCCATGCCACCTCTCCACTGACAGCTCGGAACATACCACTTAGTCGAGCAGCTCGTCTTCTTTCTCACAAGTCTTCCCAACCCAAACGTTGCAACATTTTTGTAACGCTACTCTTTTGTCGGACATCACCCAGAACAAATCGAGCTGCTTCTCTTTGGATTTTTTCCACTTCTTGAATCAACTAATCCAGGTGAGGGTCCCATACAATGCAACCATATTCTATTTTGGGTCTTACAAGAGACTTGCATGCCTTCTCCTTTACATCCTTACTACAACCCCTAAACACCCTCATAACCATGTGCAGAGATCTTTATCCTTTATTTACTATTCCATTTATGTGATTACCCCAATGAAGATCTTTCCATATATTCACAACTAGGTACTTACAGTGATCCCCATAAGGAACTTTGACCCCATCAACGCAGTAATTATAACCGAGAGGACTTTTCCTATTTGTGAAACTCACAACCTGACTTTTAACCCCATTTACCATCATACCACTGCCTGCTGTACATCTCACAACATTATCGAGGTCATTTTGCAGTTGCTCACAATATTGTAACTTATTTATTACTCTGTACAGAATAACGTTATCCGCAAAAACCTTATCTCTGATTTCACTTCTTTACTCATATCATTTATATACACTTAAGAAAATGGAAATTGCAACACCATGAAGGCATTGGTCGTTTATGTTGATTTTCAAGATATGGAACGATGCCATATAGGTATGTAAACGATCAAAGTTTCAGACCCATTGGATTGTTGCTACTGGTCTCCCCACGTGATTGGTCGCGGAGGAATCAACTCCAGTATACGGACTCTGGTGTAGCGTAGTTGACTTGCACTCTGTGCAGTGAAGTGTTCCCCATCAAACATGCCTCGACGACAGAGAAGAGCACGTTATCAACAACTGTCGCCGTTTGAGAGGGCTTGGATAATTGGGCTGAGTGAGGCTGGATTATCACTAAGGACTGTCGCTGCACGTGTTGGCCGTCAGGCATCTACGGTACAATGTTTATGGCAGCAGTGGTCAAATGAAGGTACCCACACTCGTAGATCTGGCACAAGCCCAGCGCGACAGACAACTGTGAGAGAGGATCGCCGCATCATTTGGATGGCCCGGATGGAACCCCATGCAACAGCAGCGCAAATTTGAGCAGCTGTGGCACCCCACGTTACACAACAACAGTTGCAGCTGGCTTACGAGCCCGTGTCCCTGCAGAAGGTGATCCATTGACCCCACAACAGCGACGTGTAAGGCTGGCCTGGTGTCGAGAAAGATCGACGTGGGTCGACGAATGGGATAGGATCGTCTTTAGTGATGAATCGCGCTTCTGTCTTGCCCGCAGTGATCGCCGGAATCGTGTGCGCCGACGTACCGGGGAGAGGTGCCGTCCAGATCTTTTTATCGAGAGGCACACAGGGCCAACACCAAGAATTCTGGTCTGGGGAGCTATTGGCTTTAATGTGAAATCACAATTAGTGCTTGTTGAGGGCACTATTACTGCTCGACAGTACGTTGATAGGGTACTCAATCCAGTGGTTGTCCCTGTGATGGCGAACATTGCTAATGGGATGTTTCAGCAGGACAATGCCCGGGTTCACACTGCACGCATCTCCAGAGAAGCTCTCCACGACATCACAACCTTAGAATGGCCCACCAGATCCCCGGACCTCAGTCCTATTGAGCATGTGTGGGACATGATGGGTCGTCAACTGGCCAACCGTCCTCAGCCACCCACAACTCTGTAACTGACCCGTGCAGTGCAGCAAGCATGGGCCACAATTCCTCATGAAGCGATCCAGGGCCTTATTGACTCCATGCCTCGACGAATTCATCAATGTGTTGCAGCTCGTGGTGGGCACATCTTGTATTGATTGTTGTCCAAACTTGCGGTCAGAGGGACCTGAAAGTGTAATCATCGAATCACAACCGAACACTCGTCCTGCATGTATTGCAGCAATGTAGCACCACTCGTTCTGGGTGTAGCAATTTCCATTTTCTTCAGTATATATAAGAAAACATAAAGGTCCATTAATACCGCCTTGAGAAATTTCGCTCTTAATTATTACAGGGTCAGATAAAGCTTCCCCTACTCTAATTTTCTGAGATCTATTGTCTAGAAACAGAGCCATTCAGTCACTCTTTTGTCTAATCCAATTGCACTCACTTGTGCCAGTAATCTCCCATGATCCACCCTATCAAAAACCTTAGATACAGTCCACTTGACCTCCTGAATCCAAGATATCTGCTATATTTTGCTGGAAACCTACAAGTTGAGCTTCAGTTGAATAACATTTCTTAAAACCGAACTGCCTTGTATCAAACCAATTATTAATTTCGCGAACATGTCTAATATAATCAGAAAGAATGCTTTCCCAAACTTTGTGCGTACACTGTACATATAAAATACTTTATAATCGAAAATGAGATTTGACATTGAGAACATTTTTACACACTCTACGAACCTATTTTACAAGGATGTACAGTAAAAATAAGGTAGGCCAAACTTTCAGAACATATTTCTCACACGTAGAAGAAGAAAATACAGTGTCTTTCATAAAGAATGAACTGATTTCGAAGGCTTATTGCGCCGTACTCAAGCCACACGCAGCGGAACGAGTCGCATATCGTTACAAAGCTAGCTCGCAGTGTTGCAGACCTGGCTCTTCCCTTTGCTGTAAACACATTCATGTGGCTTCATTTTCCAGCAAGGTGGAGCCCCGCCCCATTGGAGTTTAACAGTGGGAGCATTTCTGAATGAAACAGTGCCTCAACGGTGGATTGGTCGACACACTGCTATGCATCGTGCTCTAGTCATATGGCCTCCCAGATCCCCTGACCTCACTCCTTGCGTCTTCTTCCTGTGGGGATACGTCAAGGACAAAGTTTATGTTCCACCACTGTCCACTACAATGGATGACCTTCAAGAGCGGATAACACGTGTGATCAACTCAGTGGATCGTGATATGCTACCACGCGTTTGGGAGGAATTGTCCTATCTCCTTGATGTGGTCCGTGCTGCTGGTGGTGGTCATATTGAACACTTGTAGGACTAAATTTGAACATCAGTCAGACACATGTGTCTTGGGTTTAATCTTGTACTACTGACTGTTGGGAAAATATAGCTTGATGAAATTGGTTCATTCTTTATGATAGACCCTGTATATTACATTGTTATGGGTCCGGAAACGCTTTATTTCCATGTTAGAACTCATTTTCTACAACTCTACATGGTACATTGTTCGCGAGAAACACACAGCACCAGAATGTATTAACATACCACATGAAACTGTTTCTTGCAGAATTCAAGGTGACGGCGGGTTGGTGCATGTACCAGTGCTAACGGAGGGCATTTTGGATTTCATATAACAAAGAGTTTCATTTGGTATGCTATTAAGTTCTCTTCCTGTGTGTTTCCCATCATTAATGCGCTATGTCATGCTGTGGACAGCCTATGTAACAAGGCGTGCAGCGATATTCTGATGTCTTAATTCAGGCCATTCCCACTCCACTTTTGGGGGCAAGGGGGCCCTAACGCTACCCCGTGTCTGCTGACCCCCTCCCCCTCCAACTACTCTCAGCTGTGGTGATGTAAGAAAGCGCGCGCTGAGTTTCTGACCTTGCCTTTCTAGCAAATATTACAAACCATTTGAGCGATTTAAATGTTTCTTTTATGTTTCTTTGTCTGTTAATTTGTGCTGTGTGCGATAAAATTCGTCTTCTTAAGATGGAATTTTTATTGTTCGAAAGCCAATTATAGATTCAATTCGTCTTTTTGATAAGGAATTTTTATTGTTCGAAAGCCAATTATAGGATAAAGATTTTGAGGACTGCCCATCTATAAAACCAAGTGACTTGTCCGATTGTGACTCTGACAGTTTGTGGGAAGCCCTTAAACAAATTGACGATGATTTAGAAATATAGAAGAAATATCTCCTGAATTGAAATTAAATGGCGTATGGCTTTTAGTGCCGGGAGTGTCCGAGGACATGTTCGGCTCGCCAGGTGAAGGTTTTATGATTTGACGCCCGTAGACGTAGGATGCAATTATGATGAAGACGACATATACACCCATCCCCCGTACCAGCGAAATTAACCAACGATTAAAATTCCCGACCCTGTCGGGAATCGACCCCGGGACCCTGTGACCAAAGGCCAGCACGCTAACCATTTAGCCACGGAGCCGGACATCTCCTGAATTAATAGTACATTATGGAACAAGCCTGCAATGGCAATAATTAAGACACGAGTATGCTTAAAAACGAGCGAAGTGAGTTTTATAATTTCCATACGAGTGTCTTAATTACCATCATAGGTGAGTTCCATACGACTGTTTGTGCTCGACGATAATTATAATTCAATTTTTTAAATATTCATCAGTTTCTGTCGAGATGTCACTTGACAGCTGATTTTACTGAACAGAGCGCATGCGCTGGGTTGTTGATTTTCCGTGACTGGATCAGAGACCTTGACAATGTCATATGTTTTCAAAGCTTTGGTAGAAGGTTATCATGACCTGTATTTAAAATACAATTTGTTTATTGTACAGTTAATGAAGTGAATTTACGGGAATGTGCCGTGTGGCTGTGGAGTATTGGAAGAAGAAGATGCATTGATATTAATATGTGTGTCCGATATGTTTGATTTTGGAAACAAGTGCGAAGCTAGTGCGTTGAGCCCAGGTGCGATGCGATTCTTACCTAATTGGTCACACAGTTGTATCATAATGAAAATCTGAACTCTGATTGGTGGAGAAACTGTATCATAATGAAAATCTGAACTCTGATTGGTGGAGAAACTGTATCATAATGAAAATCTGAAATCTGATTGGTGTAGAACCTGCATCATAATGAAACTTGAACTGGAATGAGCCTGGATTCA
Organism: Anabrus simplex; assembly: GCF_040414725.1. NCBI lineage: Eukaryota > Metazoa > Arthropoda > Insecta > Orthoptera > Tettigoniidae > Anabrus > Anabrus simplex. Next base: position 1,007,177,697 of record NC_090265.1, on the reverse strand, counting down.
GTTTTCTGGCATATAGTATTTATATTTCGGCATCGTCGAGCATACATATTTTTATGACACCTTTTTCTGTACATTTTAAGAGTCTCCAATCAAATTTCGAAAATAATTTGTAAGGCTTCAGTGTAAAACAGTTTTCAAACATAGGTATTACAATATTCACGGCAGTCTCTCTGTATTCTGTAAGAACTTGGGCCAGAGACAGTTTCCATATACCACGCATTGGCATCCAAATTGGGTACTTAGCTTGGCTCCACATTCCGTTACGAACACACATTCTTGAGCAATGAACCTGAATAGAAGTAAAACTAGGTCATATGTGTACGAAATTGCTTTGGAAGCAGGGTTAAACATTCTTTCCGCTCAAACAATTTTCCATAACATTACCTCAGGAGAGGCCTGGTGCAGGTGTTTCGACTCGACGTCGTATAGGCGACCTGCGCGTCTGTGAGGATGGGGCCCTATCTAAGATGAAATCTAATGCTGAAGGCGGTACAAACACGCAGCCCCCGAGCCATCGGAATTAACTAATGAAAGTTACAGTCCCTGACCCAACCGGGAATAGAACCTGGGGCCTCTTGGAAAAAACCAGCATGATAACCATTTCGCCATGGAGCAGGACACTAAGTTGGTGAAATCAAAGAAATGTCAGATATCCCAATGCAGCAAAAAACACATATTTATTTTGTTGTATTTTTAAAATGTTGAGATTTGTAATTCTTGAATTCTTTCTATATCTCATAAAGTATGCCGTCAATACACCTCAGACCCATTCATCCCTTTTCCACTCACTCACTCACATCTCTCTCTTTGGGGCCCGCTCTCTGTTCGGAGAGTCTGGGGCTGCCCTGGACCAAGCACGGAAGCTGTCCACTTGGAATGGCCTCTCTAAATTGATCACTCACTTTTTCATATCTATGGAATGACAGGCGTGCAATGATGTTCTGATGTCTTAATTGATCATCTTACAACTGTAAGTTTCACTGCAATCGATGCCTTCGATACCCAAGTTCCATTTAAAGTTACAACAACAAATTACTGTTTTTAAGTACGTAAGTACTATTTTATGACAGAGGGATTGTTCAAGGCGTCTTAATGGAGCCTTCTACTAACTTTAAATACAGTCGGTCAGGCTCAAGCCAAACAGCCCCCTTGTTAATATCGAGATATCTGACTTCCTCTACCTCCACTATTCCAGGGACCTTAAAGATCAGTACGCGGATGGCTTTTTGCTCTTTTCTAAAACACTGGTAAATTCGTTTCTTCTCCAAATAATATTTAAGGGGAACAAGGAGCTTGTAATGCAAATGTATTTCATGTATGCCCTAGATTCCTTCCTATCAACGTGTAAACTAGATCCGCGTTGACTGAATACGTTATTTGTTAAGAAGAAAGCCATTCTTTCCAGTGTCGACTTAGTCAATGTAACTTAAAAGCTTACCGGGCGAGTTGGCCGTGCGGTTAGGGGCGCGCAGCTGTGAGATAGTGGGTCCAGACCTCACTATCGGCAGCCCTGAAAATGTTTTTGCCTAGTTTCCCATTTTCACACCAGAAAAGTGCTGGGGCTGTACCTTAATTAAAGCCACGGCCACTTCCTTCCCACTCCAAGGCCTTTCCTATCCCATCGTCGGCATAAGACCTGTCTGTGTCGGTGTAACGTAAAGCAAATTGTAAAAAACAAGAAACAAATAAACTTAAAAACTTTCCGTTCTGTCGAATACACAAGTTCAAAATTCGATATATATATAACACACTAATACACGTGTGTGTAGTGTGTATTGTTTACAGGCATGTTATAGTGTCATATATTTTGAACTTGTGTGTCTGACAGATTGAACAACTTATAAGTTACACGAATACGTAATGTTAAAGTCATTTGAAATTTCAGTTGAAATGTTGGTAAAATTTTCAGCTCATAAAGGCAAACATGCAGTACTTAGAGATAAATTAGACAACTGTTACTGAATTAGAATATTGATAGTATACACACAACTCAAAACGATTGTATTACTTTCATGTGATTTTTCACGGGAGTGTTTCGTACCTCAATATCCTTTTAGAATTTAGATTTCATTTGGCAATATACTCGTACAACACCTGGATTTATAGTTTGTCTAATCTAAGCGTTAAATCGTGTTTAAATAAAATAAATACAAATGGGTGATGAGATTGATTGTACTAAACACACATTATTAACGTTTGGAGTAAAATTATTATGAGGAAACACAAAATTCAAGGAATACTTCCTCCATGGAATGAAACAGCACTATTCGAATTTGCAGAATTAATCATCTCGAGATGAGCTCTGTATATAGAAGAGATTTCAAGAAGGAGAACCTGGAGCACTTTTCATTTCTAAGAACGAGAGGGACGGTATTGACTTTGTGAGACTCGTCTCATCGCTTTGATAATCATGACAGAGGCACAAATTATTTTATTTTCTTTCTTCCATTGATGACTTTTAATTAAAAGTACAAGAGTATTTACTGTCTGTCCACGTCGGTGTCGCATTTCTGTATTTCAGATCAAGGTACGAAGAAAATGTTCAGTATTCAACAGTCTAACTCCTTTACTTCAGAAGAAAAAATCTTTGTTATCAACGTTTTTTATACAATAAATAAATAAATAAATAAATAAATAAATAAATAAATAAATAAATAAGTAAACAAACTTTGTAATGTATGGGCACTCCTTTCTGGAGGTCCTCGGTTTGATTCCTGGCTCGTTCAAGAATTGTAACCCTGGACGAAGGGCTGAAAGGGAGTTCGCTCAGCATCAGAAGATCAACTGAGGGGCTGGCATATATGAAAGGCAGTGGTTCATGTCAAGGAAGCCAAACAATACGGCTGAGTATGTCGTCACACTGATTAAGTAAAGTGTATTTGTGTTCTCACCTCCAGGTTGTGCAGCTCTTTTAAGGCAGATCCCCTGTGGAGATGAACTGCATGCACCTTTAAGCCACATATTAGGCCTCCTGTCAATCTTAAGTGTCTGACTACCATGAATAGTGACACCGGATTTTTTATAAGTCCAAGTTCAGCCAACTTTGTGGTGGGGGCCGAAGAGGGAGTGAGTTATAAAAATAATCGAAGATAGTATCGAATGCATAGTTTTCGGGGTCGCTGAGATGAATAGTGACACTATGGAATTTTTAAAGTCACAGTTCTCCCCTTTTGGGGTGGGGGCAAAGTGGAAGTGAGATATAAAAATAATCGAAAATAGTGTCGAATCCATAGTTTTTGGGATAGCTGAGATGAATAGTGATACTCTGGACTTTTTAAAGTCAAACTCTGGAGTGGGGGGCAAGGGGCGAGTGAAATATTTAAACAAATCGAAAATAGTCTCGAATCCACAGTTTTCGGGGTCCCTGAGATGAATAGTGACGCTGCGGAATTTTTATAAGTCCAAGTTCTGCCCCTTTCGTGGTAGGGGGTGAGGGGGGTGGGGTGAGATATAAAAATAATAGAAAATCGTGTCGAATCCATAGTTTTTGGGGACGCTGAGGTAAATATTGGCATTCCGGAATAGGTGGTGGGAAAGGATGAAAAAATAAAATGACCAAAATGACCGAGATTATGGATGTTTTGGTGCACATATTGCCGGCCCCGTGGTGTAGGGGTAGGGTGTCTGCCTCTTACCCGGAGGCCCCGGGTTCGATTCCCGGCAGGTCAGGGATTTTTACCTGGACCTGAGGGCTGGTTCGAGGTCCACTCAGCCTACGTGATTAGAATTGAGGAGCTATCTGAGTGTGAGGTAGCGGCCCCGGTCTAGAAAGCCAAGAATAACGGCCGAGAGGAATCGTCGTACTGACCACACGACACCTCGTAATCTGCAGGCCTTCGGGCTGAGCAGTAGTCGCTTGGTAGGCCAAGGCCCTTCAAGGGCTGTAGTGCCATGGGGTTTGGTTTAGTTTTATGGTGCACATATTACTTACTATCTGTAAACAATGCTGTGGGGGCAAAACACCATTGAAACTACAGGGGAAGGGGTGAAATACAAATATAAATGTAAACGACCGATAATAATGTCGAATCCATAGTTTTCAGGACTACTAGAGTGATTTGACCAAACTTGGTACACTTATAACTTATTATCAGGAGATCAACCGCCCGAGGGCATGACATCCCCAGCACCCTTAGGGGTGTGGGTGAGTAGGGGTGAAATACAAAAATATTAGAAGTAGTGTCGAGTCCATAGTTTTCAGGATCACTGACATGAAGTGACACTCCGGAATTTTGAAGTCCAAGTTCAGCCCCCTTTTGGTAAAAAAAAAAGTCCAAAATGACCGAGATAATGGCCGTAGATATGTTGCAGCGTAGCTATGAACCAAAATTGATTCAAGAATGACTTGCTCTCTGGAAAAAAGTTCTGTTTGGGGTAAGACAACCATAGAACCACGAGGGGAGGGGCGAAACACAAATATAAATGAAAACGACCAATAATAGCGTCGAATCCATAGTTTTCAGGACTACTGGAGCGATTTCAACCAAACTTGGTACACTTATGACTTACTGAAAAATAAAGTCCCCAGTCCATAGACTGCTTTGATGCAGCTTTCCATGCCACCCTATCCTGTGCTAACCTTTTCATTTCTACGTAACTACTGCATGCTACATCTGCTCTAATCTGCTTGTCATATTCATACCTTGGTGTACCCCTACCGTTCTTACCACCTACACTTCCTTCAAAAACCAACTGAACAATTCCTGGGTGTCTTAAGATGTGTCCTATCATTCTACTTCTCGTCAAATTTAGCCAAATCGATCTCCTCTCACCAATTCGATTCAGTATCTCTTCATTTGTGATACCATCTATCCATCACACCTTCAGCATTTTTCTGTAACACCACATTTCAAAAGCTTCTATTCTCTTTCTTTCTGAGCTACTTATCGTCCATGTTTCACTTCCATACAATGCCACGCTCCACATGAAAGTCTTCAAAAACAACTTTCTAATTCCGATATCAATGTTTGAAGTGAGCAAATTTCTTTTCTGAAGAAAGCTCTTCCTTGCTTGTGCTAGTCTGCATTTTGTGTCCTCCTTACTTCTGTCATCGATAGTTATTTTACTACCCAAGTAAAATATTCATCTACTTCCTTTAAGACTTCATTTCCTAATTTAATATTTGCTGCATCACCTGCCTTCGTTCGACTGCACTCCATTACTTTTGTTTTGGACTTATTTATTTTCATCTTGTACTCCTTACCCAAGACTTCGTCCATACCATTCAGCAGCTTCTCGAGATCTTCTGCAGTCTCAGATAAAATAACAATATCATCGGCAAATCTCAAGGTTTTGATTTCCTCTCCTTGGATTGTGATTCTCTTTCCAAATTCCTCTTTGATTTCCTTTACTGCCTGTTCTATGTAAACACTGAAAAGGAGGGAGGACAAACTGCAGCCTTGCCTCACTCCTTTCTGGATTGCTGCTTGTTTTTCAGAGCCTTCGATTCTTATCACTGCAGACTGATTTTTATACAGATTGTAGATAATTCTTCGTTCTCGGTATCTGATCCCAATCACCTTCAGAATCTTAAATAGCTGGGCCCATTCAACATTATCGAATTCCTTTTCAGATCTACGACTTACTATCAGGAGATAAACCACGTGGGTGTTTGACAAACTTAGCATGTCTGGGAGTAGGGTTTGGAAGGGGTGAGGTATAAAAATAAAAAATAGTGTCGAATACATAATTTTCGGAGTCGCTGAAATGAATAATGACACACCGGATGTCGTTTAAGTCCAAGCTGAGCCCCAGTCAGCAAGCGTGTGAGAAGAGATGGAAAAAAGAAAATGTCCAATTGACCGACATTATGGATGTTTGTGCGCATGTTCCAGCATAGCCGTCAACTAAACTTGGTACAAATATTACCTGCTATCTGGAAAAAATACTGTGGGGGTAAGACACGCCTACAAGCACTACGGAATGGGGAGAAATCAAATTTTAACTAAAAACAACGGATATTAGTGTTGAAATCCGTATTTTTCGGGACTACGGGAATGATTTCAACCAAACTTGTACACTTATGACTTACTGTCAGGTGACAAACTGCGTGGAGCTATGACAACCCTAGCACCCATAGGAGTGGGGATGCGAGGGGGTGAGATGTAAGAATGATCGAAAATAGTGGGGAATCCATTCTTTTTGGGGTCGCTGAGATGAATAGTAATACTCTGGTGAAAAGGCTGAAAAACAAAATTTCCAAATTGATGGAGACAATGGACATATGCTTGTATATTCCAGTACAGCTCTCAACCAAAACTGATACAAGTATGACTTACTATCTGGAAAAAATAACTTGGGAGTAAAGGACACCTAGCCCCCTAGAGTAGGGTTGAAATGTAGAAATAACCGTAAACGACCGATATGTGTGTCAAATCCACAGTTTTCGGTGTCGCTGAGATGAACTGTGGCACTCTGGATGCCGTTTAAGATAAAGTTTAGTCCCAATCGGCAGGGGTGCGAGAACGGGTGAAGAAAAGATAATGTCCAAAGTGACCGAGTTTAAGGACGTATGTATGTTCTACCATACCACTCTACCAAACTTAGTACACACAATACTTACTATCTGGAAGAAGTTTCGATGGGGATAAGCTACCTCTCCAACACCTAGGAGCGGGGGTGAATTGTAATAAACAGAAGGGTGAAATATAAACATAACAGACAACGACAAATATTAATGTACTGTCCATAGTTTTCGGGGTCGCTGAGGGGAATAATGGCACTCCGGATGTCGCTGAAGGCACTGAAGATGAATCAAACGAGTTGAAACATGTATGACTATTATTACTCCATCTAATGATGGAGATGTGTATGTATTGAATAGGAGGACATATTAAATTCCCTTTGTAAAGTGAAGACCGAATGGCTTTAGTGGATGGACGAAAAAATTTAATGAAATGTTTAAATAGGAAGGATCATAATATTAAGAAAGTTGGAATTCAAGAGGACACATTTGGGCAAATACTTGTTTGTAAGAAGAGGAATTACGGATTGGAATAATTTACCAATTGAGATGTTCGATAGATTTCGAACTTCTTTGAAATCATTTAAGGAAAGTCTAGATGAACAAGGTGGGAATCTGCCATTTCGACGATGTCCCTAATAGCAGATCAGTGGTGATTGAGTGATTGTGTTAAATCGACACAATATAAGGAATATATGGATACATCAGTATGTTGTAACACACTTACGAGCTGCAATAAGAGTCTGTTGCTATATGTCGTGGCATGGAGTCATTGAAGCCTTAGATATCTTCGAGAGAAATTGCCGATCGAAAATGTCCCATACCGTACCTCTCCATTAGTTGGAAGAAACCATGTCAATCAGGCTTCAAAGAAAGCTGGCACATTCTTGACAGCATTTGCTCGGGCTTTGTCTTGCTGGGATATAGCATCAGGAGTGTACTGAGTGAAGAGTATGACTCCTACCTCTACAATATCCCTGATGTACCAGTTGTCGGTGAGATTACCCCAATACGTAGCAGCCGATATCGTGAGCGATACCCAATGAAGCTCCACGCCACTCTGCCCAGTGTTCAGTTAGTATGACGCTGTTTAGTGTATGCTGGATGATACTGCTCATAATGATATATTCTAATACGTATACGACCATCACCTAGTTTCCATGTTATAGAGGGGTTCGTTTGGATGTCATCCTGCGTGCCGCTGGATGTGTTCATACGCTCGTTATTAGTTTAGGCGTCGATAGTCTAAGGTAAAGCGAATTCGCCGGAAAGAAGTGGGTGCAATCAGTCCTTTTCGTCGAACAGTGAAGCTGTCAATGCTCCACCTGTTACAGTGCTCCACACTTGTGATGAAGCTGTACGATCCGTCACTGTCATGCGAACGAAGTCTCTGTCACCCCATGGCCAA